>NC_034410.1:33526411-33826411 GCF_002078875.1 Numida meleagris | reverse complement strand
TAACTGGGACTGCCAGCGCCCTCGCATCCGAACAGGAGGGCGCGGCTGACCCAACGCCTCCCCAGAGGATCTGGCCCTGCCGGTGGCGAGGGCCAGCGACTCACCGCTCAGGTAGTTGGTCCACTTGTACAGCATCCCCTCCATGGCGGCCGGCCCCCGGCGCGCTCACGCCGCTCGCCGCTGCCCCCCGCCGCCGCCGCTTCTGCCGGCACCCAGGGCCATAGCGGGGCGCCGCCCGCTCTCCGCGGCCCGGCCCCCGCCGCCGTGCCGGCCCGCTGCCACGCTTCTAGCGCAGGGCGCGCCCAAAGAACCACCCCGCAGCACTACGGTTGCGTAAAAGGTTCCAAGAATCATAACTCCGCCTGATCCGCACGGGAAAGGAGGAGGGAGCGGGCGCAGCACGCCCTAAGCAGGTGGCCTCCCGCAGCCAATAGGAACGCGCCCTTGGTGACGGCGCTGCCCAATCGGAGGCCGGCAGAAGCCGGCTCTATTGTGTGGACTCTTCTGCGCGCTAGCGTTCGCTTCCTGGAGCGCAGAGCCCGCCCCCTTCGCTTAGCGACTCTCTCGCGGAGCGCCGCTTCCGATTGGGCAAAAAGAGCCTCAGAAAAGGCAGCCAATTGGCGACTGCTTCTGCTAGAGCTGAGCCAATCAGAGGACGCACTTCCCCTAGTCCCGGCCGGCACGAAGTCAGGGTCTGCTAGGCGTGAGGGCCGCTGCCACGTCTGCGGCGGTTCGGGCCGGGCGGCTGCCGCGCAGCCAGCAGCTGACGGGCCATGGTGGCCCCGCGGCGCTGAGGTGGGCGCTGGGTCCGGCGGCGGGGCGGGATGGCGGCGTTGCGGGCCGCCTTGCTGGGCGCCCTGCTGGGCTGCGCGGCCGCGGCACTCATCCCCGCGGCCGACGTGAAGGTGGAGGTGCTGCAGAAACCGTTCCTGTGCCACCGGCGGACCAAGTGGGGGGACATGATGCTGGTGCACTATGAGGGCTTCCTGCAGAGCGACGGCTCCATGTTCCACTCCACGTGAGTCTCCTCGGGGCGCTGGGCGAGCTTGTGTGGACGGAACGTATGTGTATATGGGCATACGTGTGCGTGTGTGTGCTTCATCCTCTTGTAACAACCTGGGTATGAGCTTTGGTATCACCTCAGCAGCTCAGCCAGTCATCTGCTGTGTGCGCATTTCTTTTTAGTTTCTGATGCAAACTTACAGGGGAGAAGTCTGTTTCTAACTAAATATGTATATGCGTCTATCTTTTATAAAACAAAAAGCAAGAAAACTTTCGTCGTTGGCAGACACTGCCACCTTTGAGATTCTGAAATGCCATAAGTGATGTTCCTCACCTGTTCCAGGCCAGACACATCGTATTCTCGGAGGAACTCCGGTGCAAACACGGGGAAGAGCCTGTAATGTCCTTGCTAATGGTGTCTTTCCTGTAAAGCAACGGGGTGCTAACAGTGGGAGACAGCAAAATGCTCAAGAGTCCGTAGGCTGTGTCTGACACGTGCTTTTGGGGACATCATTTTAAATAGCAACCAAAAGAGACAATGTTTTGCATGTTCACGGTCTTGCAGATTTAAATTAAAATCTCACTAATTTTCTCTTGTAGTTAACCCGCCTCTTTAAAAGGAGTTCTAGTGACACTAAGTTTTTGCTGCTGACTAACTTCTGTAAGTGCTCGTATTTCTTGTTCAGCACCTTCCCTGCATGACTAGTAAATGGGGGCTGTAGTTAAAATTCTGTGCCTGTCAATAGGGTGGAAATAGTTGCCGAGTACCACCTGGCTTAAATGTGAAACGGGGAATGGCTGGCTATTTTATATGTAAGTGTTCTGCATGCATTTATTTCTCTTTCTAGGCTATCTGTTGTGTAGTCATTTTTTCTTATACTGGCTTTTTCATAAGAGATGTGACTGACTCTTCTAAGCGTGCTATAAGGTATATTGCAATTGTGGCCGAGCTGTTTTGTGACTTGCAACATACAAAGAATGTGCATAGCCTTGAGCATAACTTCCAAGCAGAAATGCCTTTTTAGTCTGATCGGTTTCAAAGTAAAATAAATGATCAGGAAGGTGAAGATGAGGATCCAGGTTGCCTCAGCGTTGTCATGAGTGCACCCTGTATGTGCTGTTTCATTCCTTTCCGGTTCTTAAGGCACCTTGTCATGTAAGGCATAACTTTAAGGACTTCAAAAGTTTAGAACTTTATCATTTAAGAAATACCGAGATACCATATAGGTTTTTTATTATATAAGTGGACTGTGAACATCTTCCATCTGTCCCACATGGTTTTTATGGAACTTGCTGTTTAAAGACTAAGCATTTTATTCCACTCTCTTCCAGTCACAAACATAACAATGGCCAACCTATGTGGTTTACACTTGGCATAAGAGAAGCCATCAAAGGCTGGGACAAAGGTTTGAAGGACATGTGTGTGGGAGAGAAGCGGAAGCTAACTATTCCACCAGCCCTTGCTTATGGAAAAGAAGGGAAAGGTAAAACACCTGAGCTCCTTCCCTTGTTTTAGTTGTTTTTAATCTCTATTAATTTTACAGTTTTTGACCAAAGAAGTTGGCAAGCTTTCCAGGTTGATATCATTAAATAAGGGAAATTAATGGAATTGGGTACTCTTTCTTGAAAACTTGCTTTCTGCAGAAAATCGCCAGTAAGTGTCTTAAGTGGCAAATGTAGGAACAGGTCAGAATTCATGACAGCAGCTGTGCTGTATGTTGTGAGTGTTACTTCTGTTAGTGCTGAGTTCAACAGTGCTCTGCTTTATTATTTATTTTCAGTCAAACTTAGCGTTAACTACAGTAATCACTTCATGGCTGTTGCATCTGTGTTTGTGATAACTCCATGAAGGTACATGTTCAAGCCTTTTTTTTTTGTGGGTTTCTTTTAGGAAGCTGAGGAACCATCAGTTCTGCTCCCCCTCCTCTCATGTTCTTAAATGTTACAGTGAAAACTCACCATTTATTTCTCTGTATAGGGACACTCCATTCTTTCCCTCTCACAGCTTTGGGCAGTTGTGCCTGTTACCCAAAATAAGATATGTGGGAACATTAGCAGACAAGCTGATACCTACGGAAAATGTACTGAATGATGTGCAGGCAGATAAAAGCATGGCTTGTAATGTTGTCTCTCAACCTGTGTGCTACTGGTGGTATTTTTTTCCCCTTTCAAACATTTTTAGACAGACCCCTCTTTTAATGAGAAGGTCAAGGCTGGAATGTGTGGTTAAATGAGTGACAGTTTAAATGATGCAGGAATGTTACTTTTTCTGCTTTATGCGGGCACAGCTGTAAATTTTTTTCTACCAAAAAATACTAAATGCTGTAGAGCTCACCTGGTAATTGCAAGCCTAATTGCCTTGATTGAAGGTTAACTGTAGTGCTTTACATACTAAAGGCTTGCAAGCCTCACTTATGTGTTTAATGCAAGAAGGGTGAACTAGTAAACATGGCTAGCTGTTGTCAGGATCAGTGTGTTTTAAGAAAACACTGAAGTATTTGAACATAATTATGTTGCTATGCTGTGCTGTTGAAGACAGAATTCCATTTTCTTCATGCTTTCCTCTGAACACGCATGAGTTCACTAGCTTCCCACCTGGTGCCTTTCTTTCTGTCTGCCCCGAGCAATGAGTCATATGCCTTATTTTGCAACCCTCAGGAAAAAAAATTAGCACCATTCCAAACCCCATGCAGGCCACCGTGGTCTGTATTTCCAGAAGCTTCTGTACATTTAATCATCCCAGAGATAAGCTTGTTAAATATACCCTGAGCTGTAGCAACAAATATCACAGCTCCCAAACAGTTAACTGAGGATTAATTTTCTCCTTGTTGTTTTGAGGCATGCAAGTGTTTTTGGGGTGCTTCTATTCAATATAGAAATACAGAGAGGTTGAATAAGGCCAAATGTCAGAGGACCAAAGTTCAGTGCTAAGTAGTCCATGACAGTAGTATCAGCCATTAGTGTGAGGATGTATCATGCTATTAAAAAAGCCAGAGGCTGATAAACTCCAGGGATGGTGGTAGTAAAATGTTCTCTGGCACTATCAGAAAATTATTAATTTATTGACTTGCATCAAAATGGAATGATGTTAATAACCTTCTGAGCTGGTTTATGTGCCCGGTTTCTACTGTGTGTTTGGAATTAGCTCAGTGCTTTGTGCCACAATTCAGAGACAGCTACAGAATACTGACAGCATTACTGCCCTTCTGCTCTTCTTGGCAAGAAGTGCCAGAATATCAGATACAGAGGTACCGTTCAATCCATCTGATGCACTACCTTCTTGCCTCGCTGTCCATTGGTCTGAGCTGTGCGCTGAAGCAGTGGCCACCTGACTTTGCAGCCTCCTTCACTGCTTTCCACTCAGACTCTGTCTGGCTCTAGGTATGAAGAAGTGGTGCAAGAATCTTGTCTCATAAGTCTGTGATGACAATTACTGAATATGGACTCACAAGAATGCATACTAGCCTCCAACAAAGCTAGTTGCATCTGAAGTTGCACATGTGCTGCAAGGGCTGCTCAGGGTCTGAGCTACAATCTAAAAGAGTTGTACTTATCACTGTTACAGATGCTTATTCATTTTGGCTCCAAATGCAGGATGCTTTGGAAGTAGTGGGATTAGCAGGCATGTGGCTTTTATGGTGCACTAATTGTGTATCTTTCTAACTTCTTTCCGTCTTTACTGTTCTGTGCAGGAAAAATTCCACCTGAGAGCACGCTGATATTCAATATTGACCTTTTAGAAATTAGGAATGGACCCAGGTCTCATGAGTCATTCCAAGAGATGGATCTTAATGATGACTGGAAGCTGTCCAAGCAAGAGGTGAGTGGGTTGGTTACTCTTCTTGCAAGCAAATCTAACAGAATTATGTAGTAAAAATGAAAAGATGAGCTAAATCTTGGAAGCTTAGCTTTCAGTAAACCTAAGCTGAAGATTCACAGCTATGGGTGTACCAAGCTGAGCCTTGGATCTTGATCTGCTGAACTGAGGTGTTTACAAGTGGACTTAGCAAGCTGAGGCATAGGCATGTGATGGAAATGTGCCTCATACTTATGGAAAGCTTGATGAAGTAAAATGTCTTAGAAATAAAGCTTCAGGGATTTTTTGGAGTTGGTTGCTGCTTTACTAATAAACTGGATTTTGAAGGTCACCTACTGTAGGGCAGTCCTGATTTGTAGCTTTCACTTCCTGAGGAACATTTACGGAGCACTATTCTGCATTATTCTTCTGGTTGCCTCTTATTTTCAGTCTTCTGTTTTTTACTATGTGTGGATGCTGTCCATGAGAAGTCAGGATAAACCACTAAGTTCAAAGAATCACCAAGGTTGGAAAAGTTCTCCAAGGTCATCTAGTCCAACTGTCCAACTACCACCACTATTTCCCCAGTAAACCATGTCCCTTAATACCATATCTAAACATTTTTTGAGCACTTCAGGGATGGTGACTTTAACCACCTCCCTGGGTAGCCTCTTCCAGCACCTTTTTTATTTGGGGCTGGTTCAGTTTGCCTGTCCCTAAAAGAGTAATCTTTTGTAATGCACAGCAGATAGACAGTGTCAGTGTTTCCAGCATGCATATTAGAAACGTGAGTAATGACCACAACACAGACTAGAATGTGAAATGAATAAAAGAGACCTGAAACGTGACCCATTTATCTTCGAGTCTGCTATTGCAGCTCCTATAATGAGTTCTATCTATTTAACAAAGGGATGTGTTGCTGTTAATATTCTGATAGAAAGCTTTGTCATTTAGAACACTTGGGCTGTCGGCAGTTAAACCTTAAACTCCGTAAAAATTGCTTGCCATTAGTAGCTGGCTTGGTGTGTACATAACTGTTATAACAGCAGTCCATTCAAAAGCTGCCTTGAGCCTATTTGCCCTTCGAAGCCTCGGGATTTCTAGTAATACATCGTAATGTGTTCCCACTAGAGCAGTAAATGCAGAGATTATGGATAGATTTCTGTATCGTTTTGGGGTTATTGTTTACATCTGTTAGTTTGGCAAATTGCTAAGATGTGGAAAAAGCTGTTTTAGTTTGACCTATTGGTAGCTAATCATTTCTGCCTACCTATTTATACTTTACTGTATAGACATCAGATGTCATACTTTCCTGGCACGGTTTTCAGTCAGATAGCATAAAGCCATGGCAACTGGTTTGCAGCTTTATTTTCTCTTTCATTGCTGAACAGGGCCGAAGAGTCAGTCTGACGAGTACTATTCCATTGGTGTCATAGGAAGGAAGATATCTATTAACGTTTAATACTACCATCCCAAACATAGTAGCTCTCTCTCTTAGGCTGCAGTAATCAATTATTTTCTTAAACATTAAGACATTAACTCTCACCTTTTGTCTAACAGGTGAAAATTTACCTGAAGAAAGAATTTGAGAAGCATGGAGCAGTGGTAAATGACACCCAGCATGATGCTTTGGTTGAAGACATATTTGATAAAGAAGATGAAGACAGTGATGGGTTTATATCTGCAAGGGAATTCACATACAAGCATGATGAGCTGTAGAAAAGGGTGACATAATTTTTTTTGACACAAATGGCAATGACTTAGACTGTCTGGTTCTCTTGTCGTCTTGATTCTGTGCTTTGGAGTTGACAGCTGCCATTGGCGGACAAGAAACGACAAAAAAAAAACAAACCCACACTTTTTTTATATAAAAGAGAATTTCTGTTCTTTATGAAAAAAATTAAACTATTTGTAGTTTTGAAATTGTACTTACTGCTGTGCAACAAATACTTGCACATTTTGTGTTTTTTAATTGTGTATTAACTTATTTTTTCAGAAATGAAACAAGATTTCCAGTTATCAAACCTCTTGAAAATCAGTATCCAGTACAGTGCCTTTCTGTGCTTTATTTCTTGAGATCCCATTCAATGACTTTTACATACGACTTCTAGTCTGACTTAACTATTTGACCTTCTTTCTTGTGTGTTGCTGCTTGGAAAGCAGTGTGCTTGCCTTGCTTGCTGCAGATTTTGAACAGCTATACTAGAAAGCATCAACACCTTGTAGCACAGCTGGGAAACTGATACAAAGATGAATAAGAATGGCTGTCCTGTGCTGATTCTGCTGTTCTTAAGGGAGAATACCAAAATAACTGTCTGCACCACTAAAGAAAAAAACAAAGTAGGAGTTAAATGTCAGACTTTCTCATTTTCATATTAGCAACATTCTAGGAAATAATGTGCTATTTTCCAAATAGCAGTTCTGTTGCTCTGCAGAGGTCCTTCACTTCCTTACATGTGTTGTTTTTGAAACTGAGATTTTGCATTTGCAAAGAGATTACACCTTCTTCACCTCAGGTTTTGAGGGACAGGTAAAGAAAAAATTTAGCAAATAAAGTTGTTCTTTTCCATTTTCAAAAAGGAAGGAGCATGCTAGCATGAATGTCAGTATGTCCTGAAGAACATTTTGTTGCTTGCCAGCTTTGCTACTGCCTGAATTGTAGAACTTGTCTTATTTTTGTACCTTTGCTGTATTTTCACAGGTAGCACAAAAGTTACCTGAGTCTTAAGTAATAAAGTGACTTTTTAGAAAAATAGAGACATGAGGTAAATGTTATGCTGCTGCATCTTTACGGGGTAGAGTTGATGAGGATTTCAACTCTGTCTTGTTTGAACCCCCTTTGGAGAGGAAGAAGCTTAGCCATCATCCCTGGCCCTGAATGAGTGGATGAGGTATCTCTTGGAAGGAGTTAGCCTTTATTCTGGCAACTCTAAAATGGGTTTTTTGAACACAATACTTGAATTCAAAAATATTGCCTAAGACTATGTAGGGACATGAGGTAAACCAAGTTGTATAAAATCAATATTGCTGCACTGTGCCAAGTGGGGGTTCTGCATTCAAGGTTATCTATTAACTTGATGAAAATTGTTTTCTCTGCAATCTAGTGTTGCATATAAGTATTAGAACATGGCTTTATTAGAGTTAAGCTGCTTATGGACATTAAGGATTTCTGTACGGTGATTCTGTTAAGTGAAGATATGCAGGGGTGGAGTTCTTGTGTTCCAGCATCTTGTATTTTATTACCTGTGGCCTACATGATGTGGAGTTGTGGTCACGTATTTTTGTTTAAAGAATTTTTTCCCCTCCATCATGCCTGTCTAGTTTTCATGAATCTATTTATTCTTTGGTTCTATGGCAATCACAGTAAAGTGGTGTAAGATGCTACTTCCATTTGTTTTTATGCTTGTTGCCTGTCCTGGTTCTTGTGAGGAAATAATGAATGAGTCCTAATTTGTCATCTTACCAGTCATGAGTTTATGTATAACTATTTTTTTTCCAGAAAATTCGTCTTGCCTGACATTGTTTGTGTGCTGAGCACCTTGATTTCTCCTACAGTCACCAGAGCGCTAGGCGCTTGGAATTAATTCATCACATTTATATGGTTTACGTTCTATCAGCGTAGATGCCTTATCAATTAGAGATGCCTGTCTTTCTATATTAACTACATGGGGAATCTAGACAATTCCTGCATCCAAGGCCAGGGACATCTAGTGGGTTACAAAGATGACCCTTAAGGCAATACTCCCTAAGATTCAGGAACTGGTTGGTACCAACCAACCAAATGGAAAATACTGTGTATGCTGCTGGGAAGAGTAAAATTGAGACTTGGATTGAGTATGTGAGGCTTTTAGATCGTCTGCAGAGTTTAGCATGCTCACTGAACGTCTGGCTGAGAGATTAAAGCATAAAAGCATGAAATAAAACTTGACCCTGATTACTGGCCAAATACTTAAAATTTGAGTTTTTTTTTTTTAATGGATGCCAGTCTACCTCTTCAGTGAAGACCAGATGTTTTGCTTGTGTTCGGTAGGAGTTAGGAGTCAGTGAATACTGTGAAATATACATTATCTTCTATTTGGGTTTTGAAGTTATTTTTATGAAATACTTTTTAAGTAAACGTGTAATATAGGCAATTAATGCCAGCAGTGTATTAAAGCTGCAAGACCAAGATGACTTATTTGGTGTGCTATATATAGACTTATGTGCAGTGAATGGGTTTTAATGCTTTTCTTGATGGCATGTTACATTTCTGCAATGAAACTTAAAAATGTTTCAAAAGTGCAGAGTCAGCAGCAGATCTCAGGAGCCGCTGCAACTTCATTACCATTTGCTATCATTCAAGTCCTTCTGTGAAAATGAAAAGGTTTCTTAGGAAATGACTCTGCCTGTCTTACCCTCAGCTGCGTCTGGTTGTTAATCCCTGGGGTGTGCTGCTGCAGTGTCAGCTAGAGCCAGCTAGCTACCTACAGGAGAGCAGAGATGAGCAGCTGCTCCTCCTCTGAGGGGAGAAGGAATATTGGAACTTCAGTGGCACTCAGCAGCTGGCTTCCGTGTGAAATGCAAGCTCTATTTCCATGAAGAAACAAACCTTTGCTTCTTGTCTGTAAGATGCAGCACTTGAATAAGTGGAGATGGCTCAGCAGTGTTGTGAGCGTATACTGAGTTGTTCATCCTGCAGCTTGTAGCCATCTTCCCACATTTCTTGTTTTGTGGTTACAGAGGAAAACACTTTTAATACAGCAGTCTGTCATTCAGAGCTATGACCTATCAATTACAATTGGAGTTGCTTTTTTTGTGTACTTCAGAGCTCATTTTACTTAAAAATCCATGATAAGCAATGCAGTGACACAAGAAGGCTTTTGGCAAAGCTTCAGGAGTGGTGTTTACAGTCTTAAGTGTTTTCTGAAGCTTTGTTTTCTGGGATCAACTGACAAAGCAAACAGTTTTGAAGCTAAAGGAAATTGCTTTATTGGATCTCAAATCTTTGCTTTTTTAATATCTTATGTCTTTGTGCTGTCAACAGCATTTCTGGTATTGAGGTGTTTTTGTTTATGATGGGGTCATAAGACTGCAGTGTGAAGTACGTATTGAACTGCTATCATAATTTATTGTTCACAATATTTAGAACTAAAGTGATCCATGGCATGTTTGAGTAATTCTGCGTAAAAATAGGTGGTACAGGTCAGCTGTTAAAGTACAAGTGTCATATGTGCTTTCCAGACCACATAGTCTCTGCTGCTGGATATGGGAGAGTCCACCCCTTGGTCCAGAAATCTCAGATTGAAGTGGCAGGTGAGTATCAGCAGGGTGGAGAAAGCTCAATGCTTTGGGACGTTTCTGGGAAAAGGAGTGAAGCTAGAGCAAGTGTGGTAAGACAGTGGAAGTATGCAGAGCAATTTTAGAAATGCTGAAGGCTTTGTTTCCTCAATCCTTTGGCATCTGATTCCTTGGCAGAAAACTCTGGCAGCCACTGCTGCAGGTATTGCAAATTGTAAGGAGTTTTTTTGATCTGTCTTGGGTTAGAAATCACTGCTTCAGCCAATTTCTTTGTGGGTTCTAACAACAGTTTAATTCACACTTTCAAGGTTCATTAAAGAATATTCAGAATAGTTATTCTGGGTTTAATGTTATCTTAGAAGTACCTCAGCCTCACTGTAAAGCTTTTGGAGGAAAAAAAAAAAACAACCATGAAATAAACCCAAAACAGAGCCTACTTATTTTCATATAATCCTGGATAATTCTAGCTTTTCCTGAAAGCCAATCATAATGCTTACATTCTATGCCCTACTTTTCTTCTGGTGTGCAGGAAAAACAACTGTGACATAATGATCTTTCTTTAACTATCCTGCTTCTGTTTTTATATTTGTGCTTGATTATGTCAACAGTTTTACTCAAGAAAGGTAACTGAGAAGCTCAGTAAGAAGCTGCAGGGACAGGGACACCCATCCTTAGCTTTCCCAACCTGCAGGGAGTTCAGATGGAAAACACCTCTTTCATTGCATTTTTTTCATTCCCAGAGCTTCAGTTCCAAAAGTAGGCTGGTTTAGCTTTTACCTGATTTGGAAGCCTTGGGGTATTTTCTACTATCCTGAATGATATTTTTATAAAAAGGAGGAGCTTAGTTTAGCTGAGAAATTTGCTCCTAATATATGATAATTTGAAACTTCAGCATGTCAGGCAAATTATTTGTGCAAGGTTTATGAATACCCTGTTCTTGAGGGAGGGTGAGAGTTTGTCCAGAAGGACGCATCCTCTACTAGAGAAACACCAAAAGCTCTGAAGGCTTACTTTAAAATCTTATTGGCTTGTTACTTAGGAAATAAAATCCTCTTCGTAATGTCGTTAGTAACACATAATGTATGTGGGAGGGATTCTTAGCGTATGTGCTGTGTATTCCTGGGATCTTTCTTTGTCTAATTTCCTGCGTTGGGTCTACAAGGGCTGGACTGAGCCATAAGTGGAAACCAGGTTAAATGGTTGTTCTGGAGCTTTTGCACATGTATGCAGGTTTGTTGTGGGGGTGGCTGGTTTGTTTTCTTTTAACTACTCTGTATCTTGACTGGGTAAACAGTGAACATAGACACTTCTTAAAATGTTAGGATTTATTTGACTGCTGAAATCTGGTGTAGCCAACTCTTCAGAGCTCCTCAAATCTCATTTATGCTTTCCTCTAATTTAAAAATTATGAGTCTCGTGCTACCATTAAGAGCTGCTCTTTGTATTAGGTACAATGGTTCTAATTTCTAGTTTGTGTTGTGACCTGCTTAAGGAGATTAAATGACGCAGGATAATTGATTTTTCATGTGAGACTCGGACTGACAGCATTAAATCAATTCTGTCCTCTTACATTTTGTTGCCATTGAAATTTCTTTAAAGCAGCTGATGTTTCTTCTCTCCCTGAGTAATAAACTAGGTAATGCCCTTTTCTTTAGCACATCTGGCTTGCTGCCACTCTGGAAGTAAATAGAACAGCTTAGCTCTGGTCTCTCTAATCTGCTGGCCTATGCTTTTAGAGAACAGGTTTTCATTCCATAAATGCAAAGCAAAAGGTTATTAGTGACTCTGTGTCCAACTCTGGGTATAGAATCCATATAGTTATATCTAACAGACTTGCAGTAGCTTAAAGAAAATCCTGATCTTCTGGATTACTCTTAGCAGCTCTGATGAAAATACTTTTTTATGCTCCTTCCTTTTAACAGAAGGATGCAAATGCAAATTGTTACCATATTCCAGCCCTTAGAAGATCACATGCCATCTTGTCTTCATTGCTATTGTCACTAGTAATAGTTGGGTTAAAACCTGGGAAACAGAAACAGCCAGTGTTAATTAATTTGGTAGCAAGACCTGCTATAGCAGGACTTTACAGCCTCAAGCTGCCATTCACACAGTAGTGGGGCAGTGCAAAGGCAGCCCTAACCTCTGCACTTTGCCTTTCCAGTAGGAAGCTGTGGGAGGGCAGCACAGAGTCAATAATGTCTCTGGATAACTAACTGAAGTGCTGTCAGCCAGGTCCTGCTGCTGCTGTAGGATAAAGCTAAGCACAAGACTGGGGAAAATACCAGAGCCCTGGCAACGGAGGAAAATAGAAAACAGAAAGCAGGCTTGTTGTACCATCCCCTTTTTCTTGGCTGATAACCACAGCCCCTATAAGGAAGTTTAAGAACTTTTGGGTAATTGATTGCTGACATTTCTTTATTAAAATAAGAACATCATAGCATGCAACCAGTGTGAAATAGTGCACAGTTCAAATTCTGCTATGTTCTTCACCACCTGTTCTCTACTGTTTTCCAGTCATACATTGTAGATGAGACCTGTGGGCTCTTTTACAAGAGAGAAATACTGACTTGGGAGTATTTGTCCAAGATGTAAGCCTCCTGAAAAACAGAATAATAAAAAAGGCTGCAGAAACACATGCCTAGACGGGACGTGCCACTGTTCACAGTCCCAGTATATGATGTGCATGAGATGGTGAAAAGTGGTTGCTGACACACGTTTAACTTGTAAGTATACTCAGCAGACCTGTTGCTGTGGTAACTATTCAGAAGACTAACCTCCTCCGAATGAGTGCTGTTTGCATTGCACCAGATGGCTGATGCATCACGTAGTGGCATTTTCTGTCCCTTTCATTACTGTTCAATCTCTTCTGTAAGTGCTGTGATTTAATTTGCAGCAATTTACGCACAAATTATTCAGATATGTGACACGCTAATACACGATATAAAGCTGCTTGGGTGGATGCAACCAAAAATCTATGCTTGAATTTTGATACTATTTCAATAGGGGTAACTATAGGGCACGTGGTTACCATAGCATATTTGTTGTAGAGGGAAGTGAGACCACTTTTTCAATTTATTGCTCTGCTACAAGCATTTCAGCACAGGCAGCATATTCACAATGAGAATATATATGAAGACTAAGGATAATTTCATTAAAAATTCTGTATTTGTATTTTCTGATTTTGTTACAGTTTTTTGTTTGGTTTTTGTTTTTATAATTGGCTTATTTTCTCAGAATGACAGATTTACTTCTTCCACCTACCTCGACTATTTTTGTGAGCTATTGCTAAGAGTTTTAACCTAATTGTTATAGATGCTGTTATAACTCACCTATAAAGTCTGTAGGCCTAGAATTTTTCTAAGTCAATAATAATAAATGTCTCATGATAACTTTATTATGAAAATAAGTATGCTGTCACAGATTATTATACATTATAAATGTTCTAATTCTCCCGTTTCAAAAAAATCAAGCAACAGAGTGATGCTTTTTTGGTAAATCCAATAATCACTCCAGGAAATGGCAACCTTTTAGAATGGATCTTTAGTTGTGTAGTTCAGTGCTGAGTCTGACAGGTCTCTAGACATCAAGCATGCCCTGAATCCTTGTGGTGTGCTGGCTTCCTCCATCCCCATGACACTGGTTAGCAGTTGTGCTTTGTTATGTCACTTCTACAATGGAGAAATGAATTACTTTCTGTGTGCCTGAGTAAGAACTGGGAATCTAAACATGCCATTGCAGGCACAATGGTATCTTATGTACAGCTGCAGCCATTTACATAGCTTAATCTTCAGTGGTATAACTGGATGAAGGGGTTGCACTCAGGATTTCTCCTATCTTTGTAATTCAGACAATCACTGAGCCCAGCAGATGTGATCTTTGTATCAGAATATCGCACCTGCCACTCTCTGTCTTTGTTATGGATGAAACTACCATTAGTGTGGGAGTACTCCTCTCAGCTACATGCACCAGTCTCCTGACTACAAAGAAGAAACCAGAACACCCAAGTACCATTGATAATTTTTGCTCCTTTTCCTTGTGTTATGACAGCACAGAATCACAGCTCATTTGAATGTACTGGCCTATGATATGACTATTATCCTAGGGGCTACAGGGGCTTTTCAGTGTTACACAGTTCGTTCTTCTATGGGTTAAGTTTATAGGTTAAGTTTTTTGCTTCTGTAACTCACTGCAAGTGCAGTCCATTAAGTTTAATGGAATGCCTTTATGGCTACAGGTTTAGAATCCTGACTTAGCAGCAGGCAGCTAATTTTTCTCTGTACAACTCCAATTTATCTGATTTTTACGTGCTCTGAAACAATGCTCCACCAGAGAGGACAAGACTAAGATAGTGGCTTGAAATAACAGAAAAGAATACCAACAAAAGGGGTTTACTGGCTGAACTCACCTTTCACAAAAATCTATTGTGGTCCATTTTCATATATAATTTAAACACTTAAGTGGTCTCTTTTGTTGTCTGCGTTAAGCGAACTTGTTTCCTTCTAAACGCTGCTGAAAAAAATATATTCAATTGGTTGTATGTATGCTTGTGTGTATGCTCTCTCAGATTTCCAGAGGAAAACAGTTTGGAGAGGAGGAATCAAATTTATTAGTGCTGAGGAAGCTGGATACTAGTTCTACTGAATGGGTTTTATTCTCCAGCTGAAGAGGTGTCTAAAGGACAAACAAACAGCGACTTGAACTGTGTGTTGCTCTGGTTGGTTAGTTTTTCCACACATTAAAAAAAAAAAAAATAGAACAAGGGTTCCTTAAATTTCTCTTCTGTAAAGATGCGTCCTTCCTGCGTTCCTTCAATGTGGCGTTTTTTACAAATCCATAAATTCTGATGTCATTATACTAAATGTGATGAACAAATAATAGATAAACATTATGGCTTTGTCCTAACTATAATAATTTTGTATTTTTGTTTATGCAGCAATCTCCATTCAAAGATTTCAAAGATGCAGCTGTAACTGAAAGCTCTCTCCATTTCATTCTCCCTATTTCATTTATGAGGCAATTTAATTGCCATGAGGTTAACAAGCAGTAGGCTCATGGCAGAACAGTTCTCCTGATTGCCAGGAATGTTCTCCAACTACTCATCCTTGCTGCTTTACACAGTTCATGACAGCTTACACAGAAAAGAAGCATCAAGGATTTCTGTGTAGTCAGTGTTCAGTCATTCAGTAGACAGTCTAATAATTCTTAGGTAGATTATACTCAGCCATAATAATCTCTAGAGTAATTAGGAGAACAGACTTAGTCATGTAAGCGAGCATAATATGGGCAATGTATGTGGTGTGTTATAGGATATAATTTAAAACTCCTTTTAAATTGCACCTGCTCTTTTCTTTTGCTATCTTTCCACTTCTCAGAAGCGAGTTGTCTATGACGTGGTTCATCCTTGATGTAATTCCAGAGCAAGGAATTTGGGTTGTTTTCTTTAAGTGAAGTTATTACAATTAAACTGGTATAAAGTCCTCAGCTTTTCAGTATTGATTCGAATGATTCAAATCACCAGTCAGGTGATTTGAATTACAGTCAGGTATTTTAAGTAGGAGGTATCCAACCTTTTTTGCTATTGTGCAACACCTTGAACTATAATTCTGATTACAGCGAACAGATCAGCACAGGAAATCAAAGGTAGTCTGTAATACATGATGGATGATCTTTATTATCAAGAGCTCCATTAAGCTATTGCTTAGCCCTGTGTTTTAATCAAGAGCATTAAACCTAAGTGGTGACTTCCATATTAGTCCCTATTCAGGTTACTGATGTACTCCAAGAAAGGTGCAGATGGCGTTGCATTTTTCATTCACTGAGATTTAAACTGTGAACAGCAATTATTATTATTTTTTTGTTACTAATGAAGTTGCAACTTCTGGTCTCCATGGTGTCTAAAGCTTACCCATAATTTCTGAACCCACGCAGTCTCATGGATCCACGTTGCTTGAGGTGGTGAGAAGAAATTACTGTCTCTGTATACGGTTCCAGAATTTATCCTTCTAAATTTTATTCCCATATGAAGTCCTGTATAAAGAACCTGTCTGCCTTTTTGTCTTTCCTTTGTCATATTGAACTAGATCTACTGGTCTACTGAGCAGTGTGATATTCAAATGTCTTGATTCCCACCACAAAGGAGTGAGTGACTTGTACTAATTGAAGTTGAGTGTGACTGCTGCTCCTGTGACTTTTGTGGTGATTCATTCTGCAGATCTGTTAAGCTGGCGTGGACCATGTTAATGATTCTGGCTACTGAAAAGAGATAGGAACTGCTTTAGTAGGGGGACTGGGCTAGATGATCTCAAGAGGTACTTTCCAAACCATATGATTCTGTGAAGTGTCCCGAGGAATCCAGCTCTGACCACAGAATTGCTGCCACCCATGATGTGCACCCTACTGCTGCACATCATGACAAGGAACTTGTCAGCATTACGTTCTGCTTGCTGAAAGCATAAAACCTGTGATAGGAGACAATAGTGAGAATAAACCTCTTAATCTTGGGCATTATGATCTTCTATAGATTTCTGTATTTTCTGTGCCTTCCCCAGATTCTACACTGCTACACAAGCCTCCTCGCATCTTTGCTTCTTCCCACTCTTAGGCTGGAAAGCTCTAGTTGTTAATGCTCTTTGTTCTGCCATTTGCCTCATCCTTGTCTTTCTGTCCTTCTTTCCAGCTGCCTTTCAGCCTTTCCATTCTCCTACCAAATATGGCAGCCCCTTCTGTGTAATGAAGGTCTGGGCTGGAGATGCCATTGGCAGAGCAATGTGGCTCCTACTGCCTCAGTCAGGGATGGTTTGGCAGACAGGGCAAGTTATCTGATCCCTGTGCTGAGGATGAGGCAGGCTGTGCCCTGTACTGAGCCTCAGAGGGATGGATGCTCAGGGCCGTGGAGCTGGCAGGTCCTCAGGGTTCAGTTTCTGGAGGGGTGACAGCCCACTGTGCCACGTCCCTTGAGGCCAGCCGAGAAGCCCCGATCTCGAGGCCATCCTCCCATCTTCAAGTTTGGGAGCCACGCGAAGGGCGAGGACGTGTGGGCCACTCTGTGCCCAAGCACACCCAGCGCGGCCAACTCTTCCAGGCGCCATTTTCACGGCCTCTCCGTGGCGCTGGCGGGATCCCCGGGGGCGGCCGCGAGGAGCCGCTGCGCTCCCTCACACGGGGGCGTGGGGAGACCGCCGTTACCACAGGGCCGGCGCTGAGGGCAGAACCGAGAGCGCTGGCCGCCGTGGCAGCGGGACTGCGAAGCGCGGAGCCCAGCCCGCTGCGGGGCCGCACAACCGCCGCGTCCTCCGCAGTCGCCGCAGTCGGCCGGGACTCGCCGCGCGGAGCGGTTCGGGCGGCGGCTGCGCGCGCAGGGAAGGGGGGAGACCGTCAGGGGCCGTCGCTATCGCCAGGTTGAGGTGGAGCGGAGCGCCAGGTGCGTAACGGTGCGGGATCGCCGCGGGCAGCGTTCGATGGAGCGGGGGGGCGGGCGTGGTGGGCAGCAACCTGCCGGGCGCGGCGGGTGGGAGGGATGGAGGCGGCGGCGGCCCCGCTTCTCCCCAGCCCACCGCCGTTCCCCGGGGCCGGTTCCCCAGAGGCTCCGCGCACCTGCCGCGGGGCTGTGGAACATGGCTGCCTCGGCTACCCCTCGCCACCCCGCTCGGTGCTACTCCGCTGTCCCTCGCCCTCCGGCTGACAGCAGGGCTCTCCGGTGCCCGCTTTCCCCTGGCTGCCCTCTCTGCTGGCTGCTTCCCTTCTGTTTTTTAAGCAAGCAGTAGCTTGCCGTTTCCCCTGCTCCCCTCCCTCCCCCGCCCTTCTTTTCCTGAAGGTGCCTTTTCGCGTGGTCACCTTGGAATGTAGCCGCCCCGGTGCCGTTTCTAGGCGCGCTGCTGCTCTCAGGTGGGTGCGCGATGCTTTCGCTTGCACAAACGGCTCCGTGCGGTGTCTGCAAAGCTGAGCTCTTGATTCATGCTGCTCTGTGATTGACCTGCCTTAAATGAAGTTGTTTTCTCCGGTACTGATAATTAGGGAGGAGAAAAAGGTCCTATTACAGCAGTATCCCAAGCAGGAGAGAGCTTTTTTAGGCCCTGAGCCTATGAGTGCGCATATGTGTAAATCCATCAGCGTGAAAAATCTCCTTAGCGCTGTGGGTGAAGCTGTCCATGCCTGTAAAACATGGAACTTTAAATGCAGTGATCATGGAGAAGGGATTGTGTTGCAGTAGAGTCGGTAAATTCTGTGATCCAAGCAGGCTGTGTGTGTTAGATTTACTCAGCAGTTCAGGAGGTACTAACTACATGAACTTGTGGGAAGTTGCATCCATTATAGGCCATTACCATTTATACTGTTGGTCTAAAAGCTGCTATAGATTTATGAACTTAAAGCATCTCTGAGCATGCAGTTCTGTTTGTAATGTGCACCCTGAACCCTCCAACCAAACAAGCAGAAACCTCAGAACAAATCTTCTCATATATTTTTGTGAACCTGGTCTCTGTGAACCCATCATGGAACTTCAGCCTTTGTTCATCTCCTATCAGAGAAAATCAAGCCATTCATGGTGCTATAAACTTTCCCAAGCAGTTTAGGTCCCAGAGTTTATGTAGGCAGTCTGAAAACACAGATGTAATATTGAAGCAAATGTGGCTGATGGAAAGAAATCCTTTATTGACACAAGGAGGGTTTGTGCTCCCCAAAATAGCATTTCTGATGCTGGGAGATTGAGATTCTTCTGGAAGATATTTGTAACCTTTGTTTTCCTGCTATAGTAGGATGTGGTTTAAGTTGCATTTGCTTACTCTTGCTGAGTTTATTTTTGGTGAAGGGTACTGATTTGTTCCATCCACCCTCCCTTCAAAAGTCAACCGTGTGTGCTTTATGCAGCTTGCATGTGGGAAGGTGTGCTAGTTTGTGCTAGAAGCTTCTAGTGAGAATTCCCTTGTTCGTTACGGGCTTAAAGATTTGTGGAACTGGACACTGTCCCTGTCGTGTTCTAGCTTTTTCTTCATGTAAAGTCAGTAGATGGAGAAATTGCATGGAATTGGGGTCTATGCCTGTCACTCCGAGGTACCCAGGTGGCTGGCTTCTGCCAGAGGGTATTTTATTATGTGGTAACTTTTACAAACTCTGTTGCTGGCGTTGCAGCATTTGCTCTTGTTTTGAGTTATATTTTAATCAAAACTGAGACTTCCGACAAGGCACTCGGATGCTTTTTATTTTACCCCTTGTTAACACCACAATGTTGCTAATTTGAAAGGACTGCCAGTCAGCGCACATCAGCCAGTTCTGTGTGGAGGTGGACGTCCCTTCCTGTGCTAGATCAGGACTTCACTGAACAGCACAAGTGGATTCTGTAAAGAGGGAGAACCACCCTGATAGATACTGTGCATCAGTAACACCATCTCACAGTGAACTTTTGTGCTGTACAAAGACCCTTTGGATGCCAGCAGATCCTAACTACTCTCCCTGCCTGAATGACAGAAGCCAAAAACTTGTGCAAGAAAACAAGTCCTTCCCGACCAAAAGGAGAGTCGCAAATATGACCCTAGGTCTCAGGCTGGAATAGCAGCTACAAAGGAATATAGTTCTGTATCTGCTTGGAGACTTAATTAAATGCACTGACATCCACTCAGTGAAGAGTTGGTATAAATAATGAATTTTCCCTGTGTGCACAGCCTGTAATGGAAATGAAATTGAAATCTGTTGTCTTCTGGATGGCTGACCCTAATTTGTTTTTAAATAGAAATAGTTTTCATCAATGTAATGTGAATTACTTGAGGCAAAAAATAAGATCCTATTTGCTTTTGAAAGATGTCTACTATGACAGGATGGTCAAGGGCTTATTAGACAATAAAATAGAACTGGTTGGTCGGGGACTGCAAACTTCCTAAATGGCTGAAATCTTACCATATGTTAGGACTGTAAATGCTGAAGAGTTATGTCAGTATATAATTTGCTATGTAGATATAAAAAATCTGACTGCAGTCATCAGGATCATCTCAAATTTTCTCCACATACAGCAAGAGAAATGTTTTCAATTCCTTTCAGGCCTATTGTGCATTTGTTCAGTAAAATGACCAAAGGGGGTGTGCTGTGTGGGAAAGCTTTGAAATGCAGCTAGATTTTATGCCTGTGTAGGGGATTGCTAGATCTTATAAGTAATAAAAGTGAAGCTGCTGGAGAAAATGGTCATCCCAAACCTCTGACTAGAAATTTGAGGCTTTGCTCGTATTTTCCAAAATGCGGTAGTTCATTCTGATGTAGTTAATGAGAATTTTTCAGCATGTAGATAGTGTACAAGGAGAACGACTGACTAGAGAGACAGAAGTTGAGCTTGGTTTGCAAAATTTCAACTGCTGCTAACTCCTCTTAGATACCTTCTCAGACAGCTGGAGAGACAGGCAATCAAAGTTGAGTTACAGTTCTATAGGACGTGGCACCTTTGAGTGGTAAATTTGTGCCACCGTGTGTCACCATGATGAGGAAAGAGTCAAACAGTTTGACTAATAATGAAACATCCAAACCATAGGAACACACAGATCTGGCACGGTTTTGTGCTTCATATTCAGGAACGGTCTCTGCTTTTCTAATTTCTTAATGAATGCAACCTTCCTCTTTCCTGGTAACTCAGTCTTTAAAACTGTCCAAATTGTCAATTTGAAAAAATAACATTTCAGTGTCTCCTACGATGGGAACAATATTATTACTGTGCCTTTCAGATTGCTGTCTTTGTTCTGTGCCTGAAGCTGAATGAATTTTGTTTTTCATTTCTGTTTTTGGAAACATTGCTTTTCTGCAGGATGCAGAGATCACATGTCTGTGCATAAGATGCTAGGCTTGATTTGTAATGGAAATTCAAGCTTGTCTCAGGCACAGGAAGCATTTTATTGTGAAGGTTGAAGTATTGGTTCAAAACCAACAGCTAAACTACAGAGTTTTCACAATTGAGACTGATCTTCCTCCTGCCACCCCATTAAGAACATGGGTGAGGTAAGAGGACGTAATGTATGGCACGTTTGATATATTCTTTCCTTCCCAATGAGAGATCATTAATCCAAATTTGAGGAATGCTGTTCAGGTGCTGCCTCTGAGTGTTTAATTGCGAAAGTTTGCTGCAGATTAGGTGACCTGTCCTTTCTGGTAGCAATGAAAACAGGCTTACCGGAATCTTTAAACATTACTGAATAGTTCAGAAGTATTAGCACAGCTGGGCTTCCGTTTTATAAGAGCACAAAATACAGTGAGGAAAAGTCATGCTTTAGTCACATAAACAAGCTGCATGTCTTTGTGAAAGGCTTAATATGCTCTCTGGAGTTTAGAGGCAGCTCAAATACCTTTTGCAATTTAAATATTAAAGAAAACATTGACATAACCAGAATGCATTCAGAACTTATCAGTAAAAGTTTAGCAGCCTCTGTGTTTTTGGTATCCAAAGCACCTCTCCCAGACCAACTTTAATTCCAAGAAACTATAGAAGTGAGAGTGGGGGAAAATAGTCCATATGATTATTAAAATTGCTGTGAAGGTCTGAGATGAAATCCTAGTGCTAATTCTCTCAGCCCTGTTTTTCTGGGTACAGGCTTGAAAAGATGTTGACCACCTCTGGAGATGACACTGAATTATCAAGGACAGTCACCGGCCTCCTTGAAAAACAGGGCATTAAGAGGAGTTCATCTGTACGGCGTAATAGTTATATCAACAAAACTCTTGGAGACAAACAGAAAATGTTTGAAGAGAGTCTGTGGTAGTGTCTGTGATTGTTTGAAGAGCGTCTTGGGCTGCCAAGATGGTAAAGGACTGGGAGCATCTCTCCCGTGAGGAGAGACTGAGAGCTGGGACTGCTCAGCCTGAAGAAGAGGAGGCTGAGGGGGATCTCAGCAGTGCATATAAATACGTGCAGGGAGGATGCAAAGAGGACAGAGCCGTGCTGTTTTCAGTGGTGCCTAGTGCCAGTACAAGGGTTGATGGGCACAAAGTGGAACACAGAAGGCAGCATCTGAACATTAGGAAACGCTCCTGTACTGCACGGATGATTCAGCACTGACGCAGGCTGCCCAGAGGCTGTGGGATCTCCTCCTTGGAGATCTCCAAAAGCCACCTGAATGTAGACCTGGGCACCCTGCTCTGGGTGTCCCTGCTGGAGCGGCCCTTGGACAGATGGACACAGAGGTGTGCACCGACCTCAGGTGTTCTGTGAAATGCGTGAGAATGAGAATGAGGACAACCTGAAGAGGAACGAAGGAAAAGGGAAAGGAAGCAGGAAAGTAAAAATCTCCTGCTTAGATACATAGCTGCTAGCAAACTGCTTCAGTTGCGTGAAGTGCGTGAATCAGTAGTGTTCTGAACAAACTTGGGTTGTGGGTGTATTAGAGAAACTGCTGTCCTTGTTGTATTTAAAATTAACCAAGTGAGGTTCTATGCTCCCTAGCAAAGTGAGTAGGTTTAAGTTGTAGCAGACTGCTTCCCTCTTTAGAAACAGAATTTAAGATCCCAGTGGGGACTTTCAGGATAATTGGGTGTTCAGTATAGGGCTGTAACATTTAGCTTGTGGTGTTTAACTGTTATATGCAGCCCTGTGTGGAATGTAATGTGTTATAGAGTGTTACAAAGTAGCTTACTCCCCAGTTCATACTGTTACCAAAATGGTAATTTGTTTCAGTAACTGTTGGTAAAGTTAAACAAATAAAAAACCTTATGGGTAAAAAATGACCCCATTTTATGCCAAGTAGGACTTCAGGATTTTATAGAGCATTAGATACTTACAGATTTTTAATTGTTTTCCCTACCTACTCAGTCTGAAGGTACGTAAAAGTCTTACTTGTATACCTTAGACATTCCTTTGCTTCCTATGGCATACCTGGCCATATATTTGGTATATAAGTAGAACAGTATGTAAGAAAACTTGTACTGTGTATCACTTTATACATCCAGCAGCACAGAAGGAAGGTTAGCGTCTTTCAGCTGCCTCAGTGTATCTCAAATAGACCCACTTAGTTTGTGTTTAGAATAAAAGAAAATTCTTTTGCTTACTGATATCTACTATAAGCCTGCAAGTTGTTGAAGATTTTAGCTGGTCTGGCAAAACATCAGAAGTCAAATTTAGAGCGCTGAGTGATGACTTATCTGAGTGTAGATGTGAACTCTTAAGGTTTGTTGGAAAGCAGTTAAATTGACATCATCAACATAGCAAAATTAGTGTACGTTCTTGGAATAATTCATGATTTATACAGAGCAAAATACTAAATTGCTTCATTAGTGATGCAGTTTGGGCAAATCCCAACATGTTGTATTTCAGTTTAATCACAGTGCTCTGATGACTCATAACCAGTGAGAATGGCAAATTAAAGTGGGGCTTTGTCTTCATGCCTATCTGCAAGGCACCTGTGTGCAACTCAAAATGTGCATTGTGCCAGTAAGACCCAGTACAAGTCTGTAGGTAGGTGTCCTCCACTAGGTGCATTTTTACCAGCTGAAGTCATTCCAGCTTATAGCTGCACAACCCTCCTCAGTGGTCTGAACTCTGCCTGTAAAGAGGGGCTTGTTAGTGCAACTTAGTGCATTTTCATCTTAGCTGGCTGGTTATTCTTGTATAAAACCTTACCTAAATTAAAAGGTTGCATGAGTTCCCTACAGTTTGTCAGCCCTCATCGTGTTGGCAGGGGATGCCTTTAGCACAATGTCTTCTCTTGGTGATATTTTTTTTTTTCAAAGCTGAGCGTGTGTATGATCTGTTCATGGTTTATAGATGAACTCTTAAGTGTTTTCTTCATAAACAATTGCCATTCAATGGGTTATAGCCTTTATCCAAAAGGCATTCTTTCTTTGGTTTAACACTGGAAGCCTGCTACTCTGTCTGAAAAACATGTTCTCAAATGGTACTATTTAGAAGAAAGTATGTGTCAAATTTGAATAATGTACAAAAAGAACTTTGCACATCTCCCTCCCAATGCGTATAACATTCTTTCAAATAAATTAGTAGCCATTTTGTGGAAAGTTTTGATTGTGTAAGTTGTGTCTAATGTATCAAAATATGTGCAGATGTTTTTACCTGTTCAGGATATTATGGAAGGAGAAGAGGAATATATCTGTTCATTTTTGCAGGAGGAAATTTCAGATGCAAGGGTAAGATCTATGAAACGATCTGAGACGTTGGCATTGAGTGCTATTTTAACAAGCACTGAACACCCCACCTTTTTCTTCTGGTGTGTGTCAAGAGGTGCAGTGAAGGGGAAAAAACTCAGTTATAGCAGTGTACACAAGACCAGCTACAGTGGTGTCATAGTCCTGAGACCTTTTACATTTTTTTTGTGAATAACTGTCATTAAGAACACCTAAAATGTTTGTGCTACCGTGTAAGCATTTTAAAGAATATTCATATTAGCCTGCATAAACAACTAAACTGCAATCAATTAACTTTAGGCAAAAGCAACAATGCAGACAAAGCACGGAGGAAATAAAGTGCCATTAGTGCTTCAGTCTCTCTGATCTGAGTAGATGAATTGACAGACAGTTGTTATAATTGTGCTATATCTTTGTTCTTTTTCCAGTTGCACCATTGTCCTCCCTCAGGAATCCCTCAAACATGTTTTTTTCTCTCTCTGGCTTTCTTGCTCTCTTTCTCTCTCTCTCTTTTTTTTTTTTTTAATTTATTTTTATTTTTTTTAATTTTGAACTGCATGAGAGCAGTGAGAGTAAATTAAAATTCTTCTGTGTCTCTGCACTTGTCTGAGTCAGCGGTATACAATCTAGGTCATATGTTCCCAAACAGCTCTGATGCAGAATATCTTCTTTCCTTCCATGGGGACTAAGTGGTTTCATTAAGGTACAGTCATCATGTCTTTTCTCCTCCTCTATATGCCTTCACGAGGCCTGGGTAAAACACGTCTGAAAATCGCTACAGTTCTTTTTATTGAACCCAAATGAGCCTCCTCTGAGCTGACATCATCTTCCACTATCATTACATAATCAACTGACAATTAGAGGAGATATGTTGTCTCTTAGCTGCAGCAAATCATCGTAGAATTAATGATTCTCTAATGTACGAAAATACAAATGAGACAAATATCAATTTTAACTCTTTTCTTTTATAGGATGGCCGAAGCTCCTCCAAGTTACTGTTTTGTAGCCTTTCCCCCATGTTCCAAAGATGGGCTGGTGGTGTTTGGAAAGAACTCTGCACGGCCTAGGGATGAAGTACAAGAGGTGGTCTACTTTGCTGCTGCAACTCACGATCCGGGAAGTAAAGTTGAGGTAAGGGTGAACTGCTACATTGCAGCAATGACAAATGAATATTATCAAAATAAATGAATGATGCTTATTTTCTTGTCAGATTATGGAATCCTTGTTCTCTTTGTTCAAACCTCTCTTGAGTAGGGGAAGATGACATTTCTGAAAGTTCTGAAAGTGGAATTTGGAATGTAATATTTTTGATGTTGTCGTTCAGCTGAGGAAATGTCCATGACCTGCACTTTTTCCAGCAGACAGGCTGAATTGTTCACATCTCAGAAAACTGCACTATGTAGCCTATGAGAGAGGAGAAATGAAAGGGTAAGCTAGACATAAAAGGGCTAAGAAAAGGGAAAACAAAGCGGGAAGGAGGAGGGGCAAGTGTGTAGTGAAGGTGAAATGAAGAGACTGAGGCAGCAGAAGGAAAGACAAGGATTAGTGGGGGTGACTGTTTGAGCAGAGGACCTGCATCCATCTCTGTGGCTGTGCAGAAGGCTGAAGGCACTAAGTGGTCTACACCAGAAGGGTATCAGCAATCCCTACAGATCATTTATGGGTATCAGAGTTGTTACTTCCCCAGAAGAGATCCTAATGTCAGTGCCAGTTTAATTTTGTCTTTGAAGTGGGACCACTTCCAAATTTCAGAGAATGTGGTGCTGTTTGTCTTTCCAGCCGTTAATGTTCTTCTGATTTGTTTTGCTACTCACATGTAATGGTTTAATCTTGAATGTAAGGTAATCCCTTCCCCCTCTCAAAAAGCACTAACTGCTGCTTACTGCAGTGCTGTGTAAGTCGCACTGCAGTAGACCTGTGCTAGTAACAGAACACAAGTGTGACAATAAGACAGGAAAAAAACTGCAAAGTAGTTTTTTAGACAGCTTCTCCTTGCAGAACTGAAGATGGGAAAAAAAGCACTAATGTGGAGGAAAATTTTCTTAAGGGAAGTCTTTGTGTCCTCAAAGGAGAATAATTTTAAGAGCTTAATGTTGAAGTATTTATTTTAGAGTCTTTGCCCCATATCTTATCCTTCTCCATAAATTATAGAAATATTTTTTAAATGGAGGTAATGTTTGTTGCAGAGTGGAGCAGATGCAGCACTGGACAAGAGACCTTAATTGTGTTTAATTTCACTTTTCTGAAGGTTTGGGAGTAAGCCCTAATTAAATGGTTACTTTGGCCTCTTCTAGACTATGCTTAAGAGTACTGTGATTTACAAAACGTATGGGCTCCAGCTGCTTACCTAAATTCTTCCTGTTTCCTCTTAGCACAGTATAAAACATCTTCAGTTGCTCTGGGTGTAATGCTAAGTGCTTGCTTGCACTGCATCTTTATCACACTCAGCACTAAGTATTGTTAATGAGTGGGACTTTTTCCTGTTTAAACTAATGTGTGTTAGAGAAAGGTTAAAACAGTTATTGGTTTTAATTATTTTATTAGGTCTAAAGATTCTTTGGTGGCTTTGCACAGTCCTTTAGCTGTTTTCTTTCAGATAGACCTAAGCATACATTTACTTGCTAGTTTTTCTTTGATGTTCAAGATGTTTTTCCCACCTTCATAGACAAGTAATGCCTCCTACTTATTTTCATGGAAACTACAACAGATAGAGCACAGTAACACTATTTGATAGAGCAAATTCTTAGCTACAAAATGCTGTTTCTCAACATAGTCACCACCATTAGCTATGTGTTTCCTCTGGCAATGAACAAGAGCCTGCATACAGCACTCATAAACATCAGTATGACCATCTGGAACATGGCCTGTCTTTCATGTTGCTGTTGCCACTGCTGAAACACACCACCCACCGCCTCACTGTGCTGACATTCACTGTCTCCATAAATGTTGAACGTCTTCAGTGAATGTCAGTGGGTGCAATGTTTTCTGTATGGAGGAATCCAGTGACACACCTTTGCTTCATACACACTTCTATGTCAGCCACCAATCTGTCAGGCTGCCCCTCAGCTGCCATCTGTCACGGCAACAACATGCCATCGAATATTGGTGGGAAGGTTCAACCTCTACTGCTACAATGCCAGCATCCACCTCTGACATTGTGGGCTGACGTAATGAAATAGGAGGCATTGCTTTTGGAGCAGACCTTATATGTTAAGTTCAATCAGATGAATGAGTCTAGCAAATATCAATGTTGGAGAGTAATTCTCTTTAGAAATTGCCCTTGATGTTTTGCTGTTTCCTTAAACTAGTCACTTCAAAGGTTTTTCAAAAGGCCCTATAATAATTAATTTGGTAGGAACTGTGAGTGACTGAGTGCATTAATGAAAGTTCTACAATCAACGTTTCAGGCTGCTAGGTTTGATTCCAAATTCTGCTGTTGTATAAACTTAAGGACTCTGATTAATAAGAAGATAGCCATTTCAAGCATGCTAGCTCTTCATGACATCAGAAGAGGAATATGATCTTCAGTTTTTGCTGACTAGCTGAAATGTATGTGTATTTCTCCTAATACAGAACTACGTGGCTAACATGCTGCTCGTCTCATGATAAATGCTTACTTACCTGTATGCAGAGCTCGTGCAAAACGTATTAATTTCCTGTGTACTGTTAATTGGACCCTTAAAAGTTAAGAAAAGCTTTGGAGGGCTTGAATTCAGTTGCTTCATATTTTTGCCATGCAGAACTCTATCTACCTTTCAAGCAAATTTATTGAGCTGTCAGAGGTAATTAGCTAATATGGGGAGCGTAGAGGAATGTCAAATCTAGGTGTAGCCTTTGACATCATTTTTACTTTTTTCTTTAAAAGTTTTGAGAACTGCCAACTGTTCATTTACTGGTGTTTTGTTTTGGATTGCTATAGCTTTTCTTCTTCTTGTGTTCTATAAAATTAATTGAGCAGGTATGAGAGAGTTAAATGCGTGATGTTTTACGAAATGAGAAGTGTGATTAAGCTGTTTTATGCTACTGCTTCTCCTAAGCCAATAATCCTTTGTGCCTCTGACTAATACTTCTCTCTCACCCATACTTTTTTTTCCCCTAAATGAAAAGCTTTTCTCTACTGTACCTTTGTATTGGCTTCTTATGCTAGATGCATATCCTTTCGTGTCACTGGGCAGTGATGGTGGACTTGCTTTTCATTATATTCTACTCTTTACATGTAGTGTACTCCAATGTCTATCCCATTTTGAATGCTTTTCCATGGCTCCATCACTCATGTTCTGAACTTACAAGAGGTGGTTTGGAACATGGGTTACAAGACTCTCAAGAACTCATACATGGCTGCTTACAAGACTCTTAAGAACTCTGTGTCCTGTTTGTTCTGTGCTGCTCGTATTTCCAACTGTGATAACGTACAATATAACAAAAAATTGAATAGTAGTTCAGCTAGATCATTGCTGTAAAGGAATCTAGCAGGCTTTGTTACGTAGCTATCAGTGTGTGACAGCACCTTAAACAAGGAAAGATGGATGCTCAGTGAATGCTGCAAGTCATTTTAAGTTAGATCTTTGTGGCACAACCAACCAGGCAGTAACCCTGCATCTAACTAATCAGCATAATTCCTTCCCTCTATGTCAGCAGGTTCCCAAGACCCCGAACAAAGGGGCTTTTCATTATGGTCTATTCTCTGTGTGCGTGTGTGACAAGCTTTCAAAACTTTGTTCACATTTTGCATTGTTATTTTGCAGCAGCAAATGCTGATTGTTGCTCGTTGTAGTGGTCAGTATAGCAAACTTGTGTGCGCAGGTTAAAATATTGCTTCCTTAAACATAAATAAGGCCCTTCTTGGAATCCCTGTACTAAAAGTAAGTATTTTATCTTTTCTCAGTTGTGGATTTTCTTGTGTATTAGTGAGAATTTGTGTTGTATGACTTCTGAGATGCAAAACTCTGTCTTATTTTTAAGGCAGATTTTACTGACTAGATGTCTCTTGTTCTCTTGTAGCTTGTCACTTTGCTGTGCTTTTCTTTCTCCTGAAGAATTCTTGGGCTGATAACTTTTTTGTAGCTTAATTTTCTAGATTTTTTTTTTCTCTCTTAGCTCAACCTTCCTTCCTTATAATCTGCCCTTTTACCCGTGATTTGAAAATAGTCATGATTGCTTGCTAGAACACGGGTATACAAACTCCTCTATCTTCATATCATGTAACATCTTATCGGAGGAATGGAGTGAAGAAATTAAAAAGAATGGTCCACAAGAAAGTCTATCACACTGTGGAATATGCAAAGTTTTCTAATGAATTGGTATTAAACAGTCTTCTGGGCTTAAAGCCAGCCCTCTGTGGGGTAGGAGGAATTTCATGTTCTCTAAAAGTTTTTGGCACAGTTACGCCTTAGAGATGTGGGGGTTCTTTTTGGTGTAGGGTTTTTTTGTTTTTGGTTGGAGGGGAGTGGGATACTCCTCCCCTTGTTCTGAGTTTTCAGAGGAGAATTATAATTTCTTTTGCTGTGTATGACTCTGAGCACTGCAGACAAAAACTCACCTGAGGTTAACTATGGGGTCTGATTTGATGTTAGAAGGTGGATATAAAATTTGGAAAGTAGACTCTGACAATGTTTAGGTTGGCTTTGCATTACATGGAGATATCTCACTCTGTTTTTTGTAACATAAGACAGACATCCTGCCAGCGCTGCAGTCCAGTTGTGATATACTTTCATTCCCTCTTATACTGGCTGACTGGGGGGTTATCTGTGTTCTATCTGGGAGTAAGATGTTCAGAATCTGGTAATAGAAACCAAGCAGCGGCTGAATCTACTGAGAACTTGCTTTTGGGGAAACCTCCAGATCAGATTGGCAGTGCAACACGTGCAGTTGTGTCACTGCAGCTGTGAACTTAAACCTGGGTGTCCCAGTGTGATACCTCCAGAGGTAAGTGCTGGCCATCAGGAAATCTTCAAGAAACAGAGCAATGTCTGTGCCCATGATAGAACTTTTAATTTCATCTGTGGAGATGCAGAAGATTGTAGTCTAAAGGGTTACAGTTCAGGCACAGTCTAGGAAGCTGCTTTTTCTTGCTTCTTAGCTGAGAGCCAGTGACTGTATAAGCAGTCATGCAGTCAGATAGCTTAGCTCAGCCCACCCTGTTTAAGCTAACCTTTAGACTTCAGAGGGGAAGCACTATGCAGGCAGACAGCAACTGATGAAAGAGAGAAAGTGGTTGCTGCCTTCAGCAGGGTCTATTGCTTGGCTAATGTAAGCTTTTTCTCTGTTCTGCTCCATTGCAAGCCACTGGCCTTTAAACTAATGTGTTTGACTTTGCTTTGTAACACAGTGCATGAGCCAACAGCAGTTCGGAGTTAGAAGTCATAATCTTTTGGATGTTTCTGCCTTTTCAAAGCCTGTGTTATGACCATAGAAATACTGCTGCTTTGCTTCCATTTGCCACCAAAGCAAAACTGGTTAGCTTGAGCTATGCAGAAAAAGACTTCTATCCTACTTTGACTCAGTGTTTACTTGTGACAAAAAAAAACAAGAGTGAGTGTCCCAAAGTGGCCAAGCATAGAAATCAATTTTAGGATATCTGTGAATTCTAAGAATATCTCTATGATGGTTTTTTTGTGGCTTCATTGAAATCTTTCTTATCGGTTTTAAAAAATGAAGTTAATAAGCTTTGTCCTGCTGTTAGTTTTATTTTTGTTCAGAACCCAAGAGAGCGCTAGATTTGTAACTTATAAAATAAGAGAGAAATTCTTGACTGCTAAATCACCTCTGACATGTAATGGCACCCAAGGCTGAGAGCGTGCTGGAGATGTGCTGCACTCAGTGGTTTATTTAACAACTTTTATATTTCATTTCATTGAGTTCAGTTCATAGAGCGGCACAATGCTGGAGGCTGTCTGGTGGCTTGGTAGAGTAGGTCAGACTATGTGTAGTTCTGTTCTTTGATGGGAAAGCAACTCAGCTTTTTCAAACTCTCTTGAGCAACCATATACTATCTTCCCAGTTCTCCCCTTCACCCTGCATGGGAATGTCCAGGATGCCCATGTCATCTGTGGAATTACCTCTTGCAGCATGAGTACAGTAGAAACTGCAGAGTAGTTTCTTCTCGTAACAAAAGAAGAAGTCTCTTGTGCTCATGACTTCCATATTTGTTTTTGGAAAGCCTCCAACATATCTGTATGCTGTAGCTAGGGTGGGAGGTACATTTGTGCTTTGTGCTAAGTTTAGAATTGCCTTGACAAGAGGTTTTTTTTTGATACTGTGAAATAAAGGAAGCATCATTAGTTTTCAGCCTGCTCAACTCTTCTTAAAGGTGTTGGCTACATCTCTTGCACACAAAGTCCCTATTCTTTACTTTGAGATTTGCCATTAGGAATTCACTGTCACAGGACATGGTGCAGTTATACTGCTTTCAGGACTGGAGTTCTAGTAAATCAACCAAGCCTGACACTTGACTCACCAGCAGCCAGTGCCACCAGATGTGTCACTAGTCTTGTGGTTATTAACATTCATACTGTAAGAAGATTGTTAGTGTTTTGAAATCCTGAGGCTGGTTGCTTCAGGACTTTAAGGACAGGATTGGTAGCAGGCAGACTCACAGCAGTACCTTCTGTCTGTTGGATTTGTCATTGCCCAGTTTGGCACGGCTCTCATTATGACAGGCTGCTATGCCACTGTGCTGGAGGGATTTGCCAGATCAGAGGGGCTCAGGATAGGGGATAGGGAGGTTGTGACTTATGCTTGTTCTTGAAATCTTGTCTTCACCTGAGCTCCAGCTTCTGGAGATCTAGTAGCTGCTGAGTTTTTCTGTGGATACTGTTGTCTTCCCTTAATATTTTCTTCCATGTCTCAGCTGTTATGAACATATTTTCTGATTTGTGTGGAATAGAATGATTTGCTGTACTGCAAATCTAGCAACTGGTTTTAGCTGACCTACCTTTATGATTGGTGCATCTTGGATTGAAGTGGATAGCCTAATTCCTATGCTTCTTGCATCTCATTTCTACCATGAAGATATTATTTCACCCAGAAAATAGTTTTCAGATGTTATTTTAAGGGGGAATTTGAGTTACGAAGGGTGAAAATATTCAAGCTTAAAATGAACAACGTATTGTTGTATCTGGACCTTGGATTTTTTTCTTAAAGCTCATAATATTATTAACAAATATTAACCAAACTCCTATCAACTGCCTACTTCTACCTGGTGAGGAGTGGCCTCACCAAGGCTGAGTGCAGAGGGACAATTACTTCCCTGCTCCTGCTGCCAGCACTATATCTGCTACAAGGCAGGATGCCATGGGCCTTCTTGGCCACCTGGGCACACTGCTGGCTCATGCTCAGCTAAGCATCGACCAACACCCCCAGTCCATTTCCTCTACACAGTGTTTTAGCCACTCTGCCCCAAGCCTGTGGCACTGCCTGGGGTTGCCTTAGATCTTTTATACAATTTACACAAATAAGACATGAACATTGTGTACATGTGTTGTTTTGTGGAAGCTGAAAATAACACGAAAATATGGCCTGTGTTTGCTTGCTGTGAGGTGGGGGATGTGGAGAATCAGTGTAGAAGGTGAGGTATGTATTTTTTTGGTTTGCTGTTTCGCATGCTCTCCACTGTGCTCAGCCAATTGCCTTCCTTACAGACTGAAATATTTCTAAATGAAGGAGGGGCCTACACAGGTCTCTGATTACATAGTTACAAAGCAAAGGCACTTTCTTTTTTTTTTTTTTTTTTTCAGAATTCTCTGTATCCTTCTAACAGAAGCGAACAACTTCCTCTTTCCCCTTCACTGACTGCTACTGTTTACAATAAAATCATCATAATGATTAGCAGCTTTGGAAATGCTTGGTTTTGGGATGATGCCCGAAGTAGTAAGTGTTTGATGACAGGGATATCCCGTATATGATGGTTTGCAAAGAAAAAATTGCAGCATTTTTCTTAGTGTATCACTTTTCAGAGTGTTCATCATTTTTTTTCCCTAGAAAATTAAAGCCCCAGTGTGTGCAAGGTCGTATAAGAAGATATTCAGACAGGGAATGCTCACAAGGATGGGCTGATGGAGTATTGACTTCTCCTCCATACTGCCTCAGGTTTTTGCTTTCTCCTCCGGTGCTTAGAAGGTTCACGTACTGTATGGCTCTGCAGGATGGCTCCAACTTGCTGACGGACCACCTATGAGATGTAGGGAGCCAGAAATTGCCCCGTGTAGGGGTTGAGGTCTCCCTGCGCACTGCCTCCTGATGTTTGCTCCTGTCATGTCTTTGTGTGTAATGTAGGAAGGTGCTTGGCCCAGCCCCTTGTTATACTGAGGCAGCTCTGTGTTCTCCTTTGCATATCCAAGAGATATAGCTGTTCTCTGTTCACTCACGCATATACAAAGTGCTTTTCCAAATAATAGTAACCTATAGCTCTGGAAAAAAATAAAAAAATTGCTCAGCATGCCAAAAATGAGATTTGCTTGCTGACAGTCCAAATGGAGAAGAGGGAGTCTGGATAAGAAATAGCTTGATATAACATAATTTGACTGGAAGAATAAATGAAGAGTAAACTGTGTACAGTGCTTTTGATTGGATGGATCTGGCTAATGCCAGATGTTGTTGCACTCCAATAGATTGATTGTGTATCTACCAAATCATATAATATATGAATATAAATAAGCAATTTATACCCTAGCTTGGTCAAATATTAGGGATTTTTCCCTGTCAGAGACTTATTGCCTAAGCCAAATATCAAAATTAAGCACATGGCAAAAAGGAAAAGGGGAGTATGTCCCTAATTTATTCTTAAGAATGGGAGAGTTTCCCTCTCTTTTGAGGCATATGCCCTCCACGATAAATCATTGTTTTACCTATAATTTTCCTGTTTTCCTAGAATTTCAAGAGTTTGTGTTCACACGTAATTCTTAATGAAGGGAGCAAGGTGATTGCTGGTGTCTTTGTATGGTCATAAAGGACTCAAAATGTCATCTCTGATTAAAAAATAAAATATAATAAAAAAAAGTCTGTTAAACATTTTAATTGCATGCAACACTAACAATTACCATAAAAATCATTATTAAAGATGGGAAGCTGAAGATCATGCTGTGTAATGCTTAGAGCAGAAAGACAGGTTAGAAGACAAAAAAAGCTTGTAATTGCTACTCTAAGATTCCTTAGACTTTAGGTTTTTATGTGGACATGCTATGTATTTTGAAGAGAAACAACTTTGAGTTCACAAATCTTTTCTGTTCATCCTGTTATGTCTGAACAAATATTCCTGCAAAATGGTGCAGATTATTTTCGGCAGAGAAGATGTTGTGCTAGGAATGCTAGGCACTAGGAGCTGTCACATAAATATGACAGCTTCAGTTTCCTCAAATGAAAAATCTGTGGTCCTTTGAAGAACTTAGTGAGACCTCAGAAATAAAATGCAAAGCCCATTTCTTTGATTTGTACAAGCCAATGATCTAATGATAGATCAAGCTTTCTTCCATGCTGCCTGGGAAAACAGTGCTTGTTTTTATATCCCAGAGCAAGAGAAAAGTGATTATATGGGAAAGATAATGAATGATTTCTTTCTTCTTTGCAGTTTCAATGACTTCTGTGCAGCCTTCCTCTGCGTCTTTGACTTGTCAGAATGTAGCCATAGAACTCAGATTACAGTAAACCATTTAAAATAGCTGAAACATCAGTTTTAAGCAAGAACAATGCCTGTGCTTTTCTTTCTGTAGCTATTTATCCACTGAACACTTTCAAGTCTTGATTTTTCTTTCTATCAGCAGTCTTAGACTTGGGCAGCTGCAGGGGAGGCAGTAAGAAACATGGGGAAACTTCCCAATGTGCTTTGTCCAGTTACTGTTGTTACACCATTTACATAAACTACGGGAGATGGTATTTAAGTGAGATGAGAGAATGTTTTGGTGTTGTTATGCACAAAACATGGACTGTTCTGTTAGCACTGAGAAACAGACCACCTAGTTCTGCTTTCTACTACTTCTAGTACTTGGATTTTGCGTGACTGTATGAAGCCTTCAGCTACTGAAATAGACATTTTCTCCCAGTCTTCTGTAATATCAAGATATAAAGGTTCAAACATAACAAATATTGTTAAAAAAAATTCCCCGGCTCATACTCAAGAGGTGGACTTTTTTTTTTTAAAAAAAACATTTTTTAAAAAAAATGTTTTTTTTTAAAACATTTAAATGTTTTAAAAAATTTAAAACATTTAATGTTTAAAACATTAAATGTTGCGCTAAAGATTGAAATCTACACTAAAGTCAGAAGGTTAAATGCAGTGTTTGCAGCTATGTGACTTTTTCTCTTCCTGCTCTTTCCGCCAATGCAGTGCACATATATTGAGATTGAGCAGGTGCCGAAGACTCATGCTGTTGTGCTGAGCAGGCCTTCCTGGCTTTGGGGAGCAGAAATGGGAGCCAATGAGCATGGAGTCTGTGTGGCTAACGAAGCTGTCGTGACCAGAGAACCAGCTTCCGAATCTGAAGCCCTGCTTGGAATGGACCTTGTCAGGTGGGTGGCTTTCTGAGCTGTGAATGTCCTTTTAAATGCCAAATGTTTAGGTGATGATAACGGGTAATGGCTTTGTGCTATTGGCATTAGAAGATTTTTTAAAACAAAAGTCACCAGATGAGTTAACGCTTTAAAGCACTTGGGATCTGAAGTTGGCTACTGTCTCTGCGCTACTTGTGCCTAATGTGAGTTTACTAAACCTACCTTGTCTACCTACTGTGCAGTCTAGCAGTGACTATTCTGACAGGATGAAATGGTTATGTTGTTAGTTAGGAACCGCTAACTGATTTGTAGTATCAGATTGCTGATGCACCCTTAGTTCTCCACTGCTTTAAAACAGCTTACTCTGACCTAAAAAACTTATCCTGGGCTTGTAGCCAACTGTAGGCATAAACAAGCTACTATGCTTCAATTCAGCCCATGCATTCCAACACAAACCATTGCCCTTTTTTTAAATGCTGGCAAACAAAACTCCATGGAAGTCTGTTCATTGAAGGCTGTCTGCCTGAAACACTTGTGCTGCATTGTAAGTCTCAATCTGCATGCTGGTGCTACAGTGAAGAGAATTTAAAGAAGACTTAGGTGCAGGAAGAAAGCTGAAAATGCAAGAACAAGAGAAGATGGTGCAAATCTATCACAAAGAAAAGTGAGCGAATATTCAGTTTAATTTAAAGATAACAGCTTCTTATGTAAGCAAATCAATTTCAGATCCAGTGGTCCTGTTGAAATTTTTCCTAATATACCTAATGAGCAGTCTGAACCAATTCCAAGATCATTCTCATTTTACTTGATCTAGTGAAAGATGGGAGAGATTCTGGATAACTGGAAAAGGTTAAATGTTGTGGTATACCTAAAAGCGTTGAAAAGAGCTGTGTTGAAAAGACCAGCTTAACTCAAGTTCATGAAGGGAAAAAAGGCAATTAAATATCAAGGAGATGACAAATGTTCAGTGCTGACTGTTAGTCGTGAAAAATCCTGTCAAACAGTTCTACTTTGCCCCTGTAATGAGTTAACAAATTTTAATGCTAAAGGGTAGGAAATAGATACTTTGACTTTTACGAGGGCATTAAAATCTTGGAAGGTGTTCTCATAAGTAAGCTGGGAATCATGAGTCACGTGAAATTGCTGCTAGATGTACAGCTGCCTGAAACTGTAAATGTTCTGACCCTAATGATGTCTCTGCAGAAATACAGTATTGGGTTCCAGCTACTGTAGTCAAGAATAATGTGAGCCAACTGGAGGGGAAGCAGTGAAAATGGGAAATACGATCAGAGATGTAGAGAATCTGATCATTGGGAAGTTCATGAGGGGATTGGTGTTACGTTCCTCTTCGGTACTTTTTCTAATTTCTGCGTCACTGAAGGAATCTACAGGGAAGATGTACATTGGAAGACTACTGAGTTTGATTGCATCAAGGGAGATAAAATAGACTGGGGAGCTTTTTTTAAGAAAATGCAGGACAAGCTTTTGTCAAGAGGAGGGATATGGTAGGTGATTTTCTAAGCTCCACCTTTATTTTACCCTTCCTACTACCATTCTCCAATTTTAACAAACGGTTGTTTTAGGTGTGCAGTTCTGTTTATTTTGTTTGTGGTTATTGCAGTCTCAAAGTACTGTTTAACATTAAAACATATGTCTTCCAGCAGCTCTAGGTTTATCCACACCAACATATTAGGAGATACCAAAGTACAGAGGAATGACATAACCTACCAGTGGTCCTCACCTGGAGATATTACTCTCCCTCTCTTCCTTCTTATCTGCAGAGGAAATTGTAGCTAAAAGACAGAGAGCATCTGAAGCAAGGAGAACTAGGGATTTTGCAGATTACCATCTGTCTCTTGTTGCAGCCAGAATGGTTCTTTCTCTTACTGCAAAGACTTGGCTGGTGGCATTAAGCGTAACTGTTTTGGATGATCTCATAGAATAAAGAGAGCCATCAAGTGCTAAATCAATCATATAGGCTGCAATGAAGCAGCTGGCACCAGCTCTTCCTCTCTGTACCCATCAGCAGAAATGGCTATCTCTGTCGCTCAGGATTTATTGGAATGAGAATTAGTGGAGGAATTTTAAGCCCAATTAAGAAATGCACATGTCTGCTAGTCCTTCCCCCCGCAATGAAAACCCTAATGGACATCTGTAAAGATGCACTTCACAAAGTTCTTAGCTTGTTTAGTGCCTGGCTGCTGATATAGTGGCCGAAAACAATGTGTTACCTACTATATTTCCATATGTGAGGATTAAGACACATTGGCAGTTTTTTATCTTGACAGTGTATCACAGTGCAGCATGTCAGAACATAAGAATGATTCTTAAGAAATGGATGGAGTTTATGCAGTTGACTTGAGGTAGAAGTTTGTTGTTCTCCATACAGACCTATCACCATCCCAGTTTTCTCTAAGTCAAAAACAAAAGTAGTTGTGACAGATGGAAATGTTGAAAGAAATCGATTCCAGCACAACTTCTGAAGAGATACTGTAAATGAGAATAGAAATTGAAAAGCTTAAGATAATTTTTGACAATCTTACAGTATTTTGAAATAGGTTATTGGTGGCACTAAGGCATTAGGTTGTACTAAGTCACTGAAAATTTCTTAATGGATAATTCCAGCTATCCAGTCTCAGTGCAAAATGACTTTAAGCTTTTCTTACAGTGTCCCTTGATGAGTGCTCGGAAATGTGCTAGTGGGAAGGTTATGCTACAGTCAGCCAGGACATTGATGCCAAGATAAGTGGCAAGACCAACAGTTTTTTAGAGATGTGTGGTTGCTGTGTTGGTTTTTTATTTTTTATTTTCCCTGGCCCTTGCAACTGACAAATAGGAGCACCCAAACAAAAGCAGAGCCTAAGCCTTAGTGAAGTGGAAGTAAATGTAACATTGAAGCTATTTGCCATACAGTGATCTAAAAGAGGTTTCTAGAGCCTAAATCTCTGCTGGAGTTTTCAAAGAGATAGCTAGACTAAACCATCTCAGTGAGAAAATTGCAAGGAGAAGTTAGAAGTTTTAGTGTGATGTTATGTCTCTTGCCATGTTTTGATCAAATTATAGCCTAATGCTTTTGATTATAGGACGAGGAGAAGAAAATAGATTATCGCTGAATTGAGTGACTGTATGGCCATTGAAGTAGTAGTTATTGAGCTATTAAATTATGCGGACCAAGGAAAGTTTGTGGAGTTGCCCTTAGAAAATAAGTAAGACATGCTTTTGGGCTGTCTTTTATTAGATGATGTATATAGTGTATGCTAAGATTAGCATTTCTGTATTATTCTGAAATAGTGATAGCACAAGTGAGGAAAAGAATGAAGGAATAATATAAACATGTAGAGACTAAAAATGGTGACAACAGTGCAAAATGAGTTTCAGCTCATACGAGAAACGAGCTGAGAGGGATGTAAATGTGAAGTCAAAGCATGATGCAGAGAAATTGTCACTTTCAAGTTAGGTTCTAAAACTTTAGTTGGCTCTCCTTTGTCACTAAGTGGTAAGTAGATGCTGCTGAAAGAGGTGAAATCGTTGCGTTCAATAACTCAGACTGAATCAAGGCTAACAGTGGACTATGCACAGATGCCTGTCCTGTGTGTAATAAACATGAAAGGATAACATACATTTGGCTTCCGTGGCCACTTAAATTTTGGAGCATTCAGAAGAAGAGGTTGTAGGGAGGTGGTAAAACTGATTACTCTGTCTCTTATCTCCTGTAATAATCATTTCTAATTTCCCACTGTTCTGTACAGAGCAGGGTAAATTTGTACATAGCTGTTACTTTAAGAAGACCATTTAGAATTATTCTTCATTGCATTCTTACTGTGTGGGATAGACCATTGAATGGTTATAGTGCTTATAGCGCAGCCAAGGTTGGTGATTGAACTTCTTTGGCCAGCTCTGATACTGAAAATAAAGAAAGCAGTGTAGAAAATAAAAGCTTGAAAACGTATGGTATTTCATCGTCTAGTAACTCATTAAAGTGAGAACTCTTACACCAGGCAGACTTAATACTTCTGTGTTTTAATACCAAATCAGTGCTGCTGTTCAAAATGAATAACTTCGACATCTCACTGTTATATGTCTGCTTGAAAATGTTTTACTCTTTTCATACAGGCTTGGCCTGGAAAGAGGTTCAACGGCCAAAGAAGCCTTGGATGTAATAGTTGCTTTATTGGAAGAGCATGGGCAAGGAGGAAATTACTATGAAGACGCGAGTTCATGCCATGCTTTCCAAAGTGCATTTTTGATTGTGGACAGAAATGAAGCCTGGGTACTGGAGACATCTGGAAAGTACTGGGCAGCTGAAAAAATCACAGGTCAGTTCATCACTCGCAGCAAGCCTATTTTATAAAAAAATGTTTATTATTGTTTTGGAAGAATTGTCTTATAGTAACTGAGTTTAAGTAACTAATTTATGCAAGTGTTCAATTAAACCATCAGTTTTAATCTTTTTAAAAAATATATTTGTACTACTTTCAGCTTTTAAGCATTGATTTACATTGGTTAATGTAACAGCATTTTCTGTGAGGTTGGAGAATGTTACCTGCTTACATAAGCTATATAATCATTATGTTAACATTTTTGTTTGGTAAGTGTTGTGTTTTCCCAGATTTATTTACTGCTTGGAATGTGTCAAGAATCTTTTCAGTGTAGTTAATGCAGAAATTATTACCTACAAATCTGAAATATTAAGAGGATAGAATAAGCATTAATAGCTTTGAGCTTACATGGAGGTGGTTGTCTTAATTTCAGCTGGGACAGAGATGTGTTCTTCAGAGTGTTTGATACGTTGCTATGTTTTGGTTCTAGGAGAAAAATGATATTGACAAGACACTGATGTTTATAGTTCCTGCTAAGCAGTGTTGTACAGATCCAAGGCCATTCACAGCAAAGGGCCCAAGGAACTGAGATTGAACAGAATTAGGACAGCTGACTTAAATGGCCAAAGGGATATTCTGTACCAAATGACATCATGCAGAAGGAGTTTTGAAGAGGGTGAATTGGGCTCTCTTCCACTGCTCAGGGTCTAGCTGGGCATCGGTTGGCAAGTGGTGGGCAATTCTTTGTGCATCACTTGTTATATAAATTTATATATATATAGTCATAATTATTTTCATTTTCCTTTTCTCTATCTTAGTAAATAGTTTTATCTCAACCCATGAGTTCTACTTTGATTTTTTCATTCTCTCCCCTGTCCCACTGGGAGGAGGGAGAATGAGTAATGACTGTGGTTATGAGCCACCTGCCAAGTTAAACCACAACAGTGGTAAATTGAATGGTCTGATCCTGGTTGCTTTACTGCAGTCGATATAGGCCCCTCATATTCCCATGTCTTATCAAACACTGCGGAGCTAAAGTTTTCTTCTCTTTAACAGGTCATTTGTTTTTCTCTGTGTGACGCCAGAGCTTCCAAAGTGACTTCTAAATTTCATTAACTTCATGGCTGCACTTATGCAAAACTTTATAGGATATATGTGCTGCCTGAATATGCTATGATTGTCTAAGGCATATATTTATTGTGATCTGGGTTATCATTTTTAGTTTTGAAGAGATTTTTATTTTTGTAAGAGAAGAGCTTTATAAAACTTACTCATTTGAATGAATTAAAAAATTCAAATGATTTAAGAGGATTTTTATAATCTCAACTTTGAGCTATGACACATCCAGTTCTCTTTTCAGTGCTCCTTAATTGAAAGTAGGAGGGAGCAGATACCGAGAGGAGGGAAGTTTAACACTATTGAAAGTATGGAAGCAAAGAAATAACACCTGGCTGTATAGCGTTGTATGGTGGCCTATTGTCAGTTCATACTATTAAATATGAATCAGCTTCCTTTGCAGGGATGATGGCTTTGCCAAGCAAAGCTTGCATTTCAAGAATATCTACAAAATGGAGGAAGCCTTCTAGTGCAAACAGATTCCAAACCTGGAAGAGGGAAGACTGATAATGCTGCCCTGATGAAATCCTAATTTTGGAGAGCCGTTGGCTGTTGCTAGGGTTATGAAATGACAGCTGTTCTTCTATTGACCTACCTGGCTGCTGTTTGAAGTGTTTTTCACTTAACCTTTTTAGCTGCATCAGCAACATATAACCTTCATGTGCAACTTCCCAGCAAGTAAACTGTTGACTTCATCTGCAGCTTGTAGCTTTTTGAAGTGTTACTGCAACTCTGTTCTCATATTTACCAGCACAATTCTCTTCCAGGGGTCCTTGTGAGCAGCAGATTAAAATGACTAGTTTCTATTTCCTTCCTGTAGCCTGCTGAGGCTGACAAGATGAAAGGGGATGGCTGCTGGCTATGGATGAACTGTGTATTTCATACTTGGTTCAGGAGGTTCTTTTCTGCAGCTGTATTCATGCCTCTTAGGCTTTCAAATGAATGCGTGGATGTTGTTAAAACAGGGAAAATGTGTCATTTCTCAGCAGTGGGAAGGAATTTTTTTTCCCTGGCTCTCCTCAGAATTATTATTTCCTAATTGCAGTAGTTCTGTAAAGCTTATAGTACATGTTTATCAAGCAACTTTTTGACAGTAATTGAAGGATAAACACTTGAAAATTCATCTTGTTGCTGTTCTTCAGTCTGAATAGATAAATTAATTTGCATTATAAACTTGTCCCCACTCAAGGGGATCAAAAACCATGGAATGCTATTTTCACATCAGTTATTAAGTGTAATAATTAAAGAGCTTTTACTGAGTAGCTTGGCTAGCTCGACATGAGCTCAAACATTTCTATGACACAAGTCAAGGAAATTCTCTGAAAGGTATGCTGCTTGAAAGCATGAACTCACTGTCAGTGAGCTAGTACAAATCAGAACTGAATGGCAGTAACTTTCTCAGACTGATGAAGAACTGCAGAAGGAAGTTATATTCCTCATTATGTAAATAGAACATATGTGACACAGAAAGGCAAGGTTACTTTTGTGGAAGGGAGTATTAATTAATAACTTTTAGAAATACTGCTTTGGTTTCTGTTTAAGAAAAAGTTTGTGCCAAATTCCAGAATCTGGCTTTATTTTAGTTTACGGATTTGTTGTATCAGCTCTTTCTTTGACTTCCTATGCATTTACTTTATCCTCTGTGAGGCATATCTGCAGCTGGCACCGTTTGTTAGTCATACTGTAGATATATGGATATGAGCACTGCAGTATTTTTGAGAAAAGCAGTTAAAAAAAAGCAACACACTTTAACATTCTTTGAAGGTTGCTTATGCTTCCTTTTTATTTCATGCCATTTTAAAATTTAAGATTGAAAAATAATTTTATTGTAAGCAGCAAAAGGTAGGCTTAAGTTAAAGAAGTTCATTTTCAATCAGGAAGCTTAAAGCAATCAGTAAGCTTTAAAACATTTTCCAAATTGTATTTTCAGTTTTAGAGTGGGAGACAGTGAGGGTTTATTAATCTAAATGAAGCTTGGCTAACATATATTTTCGAATCAAATTAGACCTCAAGTCTTGTTGCACCTGTCTTACTGGACAAAATATGAGACTGGCGTCTTCTCAGTGTTTAGGTATGACCTGTGGCATTTGGAGACCTCTTTTACATCATGCTCGTGTATGTGAAGTACAGAGGGACTGTGAATCTGCTGTCTGACTGAACAATGCTATTAATCACATGGTGGTGTAAATACCTAAATAGGGCAGAGAGAATTGAACTCTGCAACCTACAGTGAATGGTAACTGTATGTGTAGTTATGCGGTCATATTAAATGTACATCCTAACTGATGCTTTCATTTGTTTCCTAATTGCAATTACTTAGTCCTTCTAACTACCCCCATAAGAACTGTATTAATACTCTCTTGTAATATGTGGCTCTTTCTGTAGAGGGGGTGAAATGCATTTGCAATCAGCTTTCACTAACTACAAAAATTGATGCTGAGCATCCTGAACTAAGGGATTACGTGAGAAGTCAAGGCTGGTGGAATGGAGACACAGACTTCAATTTTTCTGAAGTGTTTTCTGTTGCTGATGACCATTTAGCCTGTTGTTCTGGCAGGGAGAGCCTGGAAAAGCAAAGTGGTAAGTGTGAACCAATTTTTTTTGCTTATGCAGGAGGATTTTTTTCACTACTGCTCACTTTCTACCATCTGTCCAGAGCTACAGGTGATTGAGAAGAATATATCTATATGTAAACCATGTCGAAAGGAAGACCAAACTGAAGGCTGTTCCTAAACTTGCCTCAATTTAGGATGTAGCCTTTAGTGTCCCTCACAACTTTGTTTTAAAAGAGGGTTGAAATTACAAAATAACTTACTTTGCTCTTGTTCCATTGTGGATGTTGTGCACTGTAATAGTGCTTTGATGCAAATACTGTGGCCTTGTTTTATTTTTTTAAATACTGTATTTATAATATTAAGAGGCCTCATATATCAAAGTTTGATCTCGGGGAATGCTGTGTTTTGGGACATTCAGGCTCTTTGGAGGAGGAATTCAGAACATAGTTTAAGGAAGATAAGCACTATTTAATTGGGAACTGAAGTCCCTTTTCCATTGTAGAGCGGAACTAAGTTGCCAGAACAGACAATGTACCATCAGTCAAATAAAGAGTTTGTTTCCAGACTGAAATTAATGGCTGTAGCTGGCCAAAGTAGCTAGAATATGACCAGCCTGCAGCAGTGCATAGCTGACATGTATCTGCTCTTTAATGACTGAAAAATGGTACAAATTATCTCTTTATGAAGATTCCTTTGGTAAAGATATGAATTTACTATATTTTTAGCATTTTCATAGATTGACAAATGTCAAGAATTGTGTAGTGTAGACATGAAATGCTTTTTGGAACGTAGGTTCCTGCTAACATTATAGAATTACTTGGAGCATACTTTGTGTGTGAGTGTTAGATAAAACAAGTGTGAAGGACCATAGGTGAAAGGTCTTAGTAAACCTGGATAATAGTCCTGAGGATCTTGATGGACATTTGGCTATGGCTACAAATCCTGCAGCCCTTCTGTGCCATCCCATGTCTCCTGGTGGATTAAGGCACTCACAGGTATAAGGGGGAGGTTTGGGAAGTTGATGTGTAGAGAAGCCCTGCTTGCTTCTAGTGCAAGATGATATGGAGGTGCCATGGGGAGAAAGCTGCAATAAGACATGTGCAGGAAACAGCATTAGAATATGAGTTTCTTGTAGGTTTGGAGAAAAATCTCTGTGTCTAGGTCTTGACCCAATGAATGTAAGATGATGGTTCAAAATGTTGACTGAGATCTAATGGGAATTGATGAGAAGTGGAAGATTACGGTGTTACTATTCTGTCTGAACTTGGATAGAGGTAGCTTCTTAAAGGAAAATTAGGTGTGTTATGTAAATAATCTTTTCACAGTGATTGCTGGAGCAGTATTATAGACGTGATAGCCTTCCTGAAAAATACCTTTTTAATGAGATTTCTTCCTACCTAGTAATTGTAATTCCTAATTGATGCTTCCTGCTGTTCTCTTTTACTGGTAGGTAGGCTCATTCTGGATTTACATTGTTAAACTTTTACCTGGGATTCGCCCATGACAAGTGTCACTGGACAAACTAAGCCAAACCCCATTCAGACTAACATCCTTCCCCGGGGTCCAAGCCACTGAACACTCAGGAATTTTTTTCCTCTCATGTAGGTGAAGTTTCTGCACAAACTATGATTGATGTCCTGCGTGACAAGGATAGTGGTGTCTGTGTGGACTCTGAATCTTTCCTTACTACAGCTAGCATAGTGTCTGTTCTGCCTCAGGACCCTAGTTTTCCCTGCGTTCATTACTTCACTGGCACGCCAGACCCTTCAAGGTAAGCTACAGCACTGGGGGTCCTCTGGATGCAGAGTAGATGATGGGTTGAAAGATATTAAACAAGCTCTGCTTTCAGAATTGGAATTGAATAGAGAAGTGTCTGTCTTCCATCCTGTCCTGTTTTTTTTTTTTTTTTTCAGAGTCCTTTTTAGCCAATAATATTCCCAGAATGGAAAGCTGAGTGAAACCATAGGGTTGTTCTGAACACTAGCAGAACCCAAAATTACAGTGACACAGCCAGCTTTCAAAATAATTGTCCATTCCTTGTAGCTACTAGGAAGGCACTTCCTTAAACGAGAAAGCCAATACAGAATTATTTCCTTCACTTACAGAATAGGTAAGATGTGTGTTGCCTTTTCTGTATTAGAAGAGCTTCAACTGACTGGAACATTTCCTGCTGCTGAAGGGGCTCTTTGCTGCATTCCCTACCAGTCATCTTATGTTGAAAGAGGAAGGGATGTAATGAGAGGAGCACCAGGTCAAGAGATGACATGAGTATGACTGGAACGCCACTGTACATCTCTAACAGAGAGGCTAACTAATGCAACTTCCAGGCTAGGCAGGCAGGATTGGAAAGATATCACACTGTTACATTTCAGCTTGAACAGCACAAAACTGGGGCTGATGAATGCTCTCTAGGGACACAGATTTTTTTTTGTGGAGAATGTTGAAAGATGAGCTATTATTATATAACCTTCAATTAACAGAGTCTGTAGAGGACTCTTCAATTTTAAAGCCTTCCTTATGAAGATGAAGAGAAACGTCTTATACCAGACTGCAGCATGAGACTTCTTTCTCTGGCTGTTCTTTCTGTTTCAAAAGAAATTATTTATGAATAGATCTGTGGATTATTTCACATTGGAAGATTTCTAGGGTAGGATTTTAGGGGCTGAAGTTGAGTAAAGATTTGTGTATAGCAGCTGTTAGGAACCACAAGCAGCCTTCTGACAAGGCAGAATTGCAGTGAATTAGTTCCTCTCAAACAACCTGCCCGTCATCTACTACCTACTCATTCTGGTTTTTGGTCAGATTTTGGGATATATTGATAAGTCTCTTCTGCATTTTGAGAAAGTTTGAGTAGACACAGTGAAAAATAAAAGATACTCTGGCTGATTTTTGGTGCATTCCATCCAGTTAGTCCGTAGATAACTTTATATGTGAATTGATATTTCAGCTTGTTTAGTGGACTATCTTTGGTCATCAGAGAGGGATATGCAATGGAAGCAAGGCCTTTTAGGGTGACATCTTCATTATTAAACAGACCCAATAAAAGAAGTTAAATTTTCTTCAAGGTATTGATGAGCATCTAAATTATTTTAAATTGTATTTGTAATTTATAAAGCAATTAGTTTTTCCAGACTTCAAGGTGTTTTGTTCATAGAATTGAAATGAAAATAACCTAGGTGGTAATTCTGAGTTAGAATTTTTTGCTCATTTTCTGGGTAATTAATTGTACTTAACTTTTCTTCTTTTGTCAGCGTGAAGGCAGTAATATGCTTAGAAAGAAAATAATCATGAAAGCTTAGCATACAAATAAACTCTGGCACAAGAAACAGACATCTATGTACAGAATGCTCTTGGATTAATGTGACATTTTAATTAGCTATTTTTGACAGGCCCCCGCTAGAGGGAGTAGATAGATGTCCTTGGAAAACCTTTAGTTTCTATCTGACCTGCAGACCAGCCAGTTAGTTCTCTGTGAAAAGGGTGTATTTGTGCCATCAGGTTAAAAATCCAAAAATTTAGTTATCTGAAAACTAGACGGCACTTTGGTGTCAGCCGTTTTTCAAGTCACTTTTTGGTCACTAGGCTGTAAGTGCCCCATAGTTAGAGTGGTGTTTAGGAATGTTAGTGTTTAAAAAAAGCAGTGCAAATCTTCACATACACTTTCTAACAAATACACTGCGTGATGTTTGTGTATTTATAATATATGCAAATGCTTCAAGAGCATGAACTAACCAGAAATACAATCAGTAGTCGGTCATGTGCAGTCTGACTGTCCTGTGTTACTGACCTGCATTTCATTGCAAGTTTGAATGGACCCTTGCATTGAAAGGCCAGGTTTGGGATCTTGCTTCAATTCAGAGCTTCTGGAGTAAATATGTTTTAGGAAAGACTCAGAAGCTACTGCTCCAGTGGTTATTAGCCAGCTGGATTCTTGTTGAGACAGGAAGTCTGTGGGCTGTTTGTTGCCTCTCTTGAACAGATGGGTGTAAAATTGAACAAAGTGCCTAACCAGCAAAGAGGGAGGGAGGTTCTCTGGCTAGCCTTGTATGGCATCAAAAAATGAACAGAACAGAAGATAATACAACTCTCCCAAGATGCTCCCAAGTATCTTTTTTATTGTAAGTTTTCCATTGCTTTAATGATGTCTTCTCTAGTTGGATGCATCTGAGAATACAAGGGAAGTCGCAGGGGAGATCATTAGAGAAATAATGTATTTATCTTCTGTTTTAAACAGAATTCATCTGGGAATCACAGATATTAAGTTATACCACTTCAGTTTATTCAGAGATTTGCCTCTTGCATTGAGGTAAAGAGGTTATAGGGAGAAGTAAATGAAAATGGTGTCTTTGAACAGATGACAGTTGTGCTTGTAAGAGTGGTTAAGCATTATGTGCTACCAAGTGCTACAGAAGTCATCCATGGCAAAGGCACTTCCCACTCACCTTGCATCATGCAACTCACATTAGGGTGTAAGAAAATAATTTTAAGCTTGCTTTCCAAAGCTTTTCTTTGACTTGATGCAAATTCCTTGGGATTAAAAGGAGCAAGGCTTCAAATTGTTTTGATGGAATTTCTTTTTTTTTAAAAATGAGTCTGGCTGTAAAAAACAAACAAAACTTTAGAGGCCTTTCTTGCTTTCTTTTATACTCTAATGCATTAAAAAGTGCATTATTTTAACTGTACGTATTGAGTCAGCCTCATGGCAGCGATGGATAGCGTTGCAGCAATGAACCTGCTGGGCGTATGCAGGCAGCGCTATTGGCATTTTTGAATGTCTCGCACTTCTCGCAGCTTCTCTGTGGAATGCAGGATGCTGTTTTGATGTGCATCTAAAGGGAAGGCAGTTTCTCCATGCATATGAGAATACCTTCTCCTCTCAGACTCTCAGGAATTAAGATCATATTTCTTTTATTTCTCCTCTCTCTGAAGTTCAGATCCAAATTAAGCGTTGAGGTTGCTTGAGATGAGTCACAATATTCTTAACCACGTCTTTTTTTTCCCTCCTTACATAAAATTCACCAGTGCTGCTGGTCGTATGCCAAGTCCTCTGATATTGAGCAAGCTGTGTAACTGTCCATGCTACGCATGGACACAAATCACACACAACTGCGTATGTATGATTTTAATGGAATTCTGTCTAGGGGAACATGAGAGATGGCAGCGTGAATGGAGGAGACAAAGCTGATGTGAGGCCGAATGCTGACATTTTTTCAACAACTCAGTGTTACTTTTCTAAAGTAGCAGCAGAATTGGCAAGGAAGAGACTTATGAAAGCTATAGGTAAACCTGGTGAATGAAGTCTTGCAGTAGCTGGCAAACATTGCTTTTTTTTAAAGCATAGTTATTTTGCTTTTGGACAGTACCAACTCTCTAAGCTAGCTTGTGGGTGGTGTAGGTGAATTACCTATGCTGTGCTTGGTGGACATTTGAATGATATACATAAAATCTGTCTGACTGCTGCAAGCAGTAATTCTCATTTCTTTCAGGTCTGTATTTAAGCCTTTTATTTTTGTTGATGATGTAAAATTAGTACCAAAAGTACAGTCCCCTTCTTTTGGCGATGATGATCCTGCTAAAAAGATACCTCGATTCCAGGAGAAACCCGATCGCAGGCATGAATTGTACAAGGCACATGAATGGGCCCGGTCTCTCCTCGAGAGTGATCAGGTAAGAACCGTGGGACCTAGAATCTTTTATAACCTTGTAGAGATTTCCTTAAACTTATCTGTTGATGACTTATTTTGAATTAGAGCGCCACACAAGTTTTATGCTCTACTCTCATCCTTTCTTGAAACTCTTTGGGTTTGAATTTAAAATACTAGCTATCTTTGTATTGTGTAGTGGTGTCTAGGCGTATGGGGAGGAGGGAGAAAACAGTGGGATCACCGAGGCCTGCCAGTCACGGTGGTATTGGTATTTCAAGCAGTTTGTGCAAGACCCACATAGTCGTGCTGTACTTTCACAGAGGACTTGCTTTTCTGCAGTTTTCCTCTGTAGCAGTCAGCTCTGCGTATTTGCAATAGGTCAGAGTCTTGCTAAGGTCATTACAGCATTCAGACCTGCTCATTAGGGATTAAGGAACCAATGGCAACCTCTGCTAGTACAAGCTTCATTTAAATGCAGTTTTGGCTAGATGTGGTTTTAATCCCTTGGAATGGTTCAGTTAAAAGCTGTGGCCTCTGTGGTAACATTGACTCAATATACAGCTGCCTTCCGCAACATTCATCTCAGTCTGTTCTGTGAGATGCTGATTTAGTGAAGACTTAGAAGGAGTACATTAGTATATTTTTATTAAAATAAGAAGTTCCACAGTGTGGCACTGAAAGTTCAGTTAAAAATAAAATGAACTTCTAGCCACGTCCATGGTATAATAACTGGCCAAGTGAAACCCAAAAGCTTAGGTGCACTGTTCTTTCTGTACAAATGGCAGTATAAATCCTGGGGACCCTCACTCATGCTAAACCACTTTTGTTTCTGGAATTCAATTTAGAAAGCTGCAAGCAAAACAGACCGCATGTTTCCATTAAAAATAAATCAATAAATAAGAGACTTTAAGCAACTTCTGGATAAAACAAAATGACACCTTCTTCAGGAGTGAATTTTCTGCCCCGAAATTTGTAGAGAAGTGAGCCAGAATGATGCCAGCAGCCTTTCCTGCTATCTAGACTCCTACTGCTGTAACATCATGCTTCATTTCAGACCTAGTCATTGTCTTGCAGGTGATGATCTGAGGGATAAACTTGCACGTACCATCACCTGTATAATCCTCAGGGCTTCTAGTCTTCTCATACAGATTTGTTCACTGGTTTTCAGGCACAAGAAGTTGCTTTACACTTTTCTCACGCCATATACCCTTTTCCTCTATCTATCTTTCACTTCATCTACCTTCTATGCTTTAAACTTAACAACTGTTCCTTGGTTATTATTTGTAAAGCATCAAGTATCCAGCACTGTTCCTTTTAGCCATCCAAAAAAGCTATTAACAGAAATAGTGTATATTTTAAAAAGACTTTCAAAAAACTACTTGAAAAGATCTCTGCAACAGAAGAGAACGGTAAATGCTTTAATGAACTGGTGTACTGGTTAATTCGGTTTGGTTATTTCATACTTTTAGGATAAGGGCCAGAAACTGATGAGGATTATGTTAGACCTCGAAAAACAAGGCTTAGAAGCAATGGAAGATATCCTTACTCGTACAGAGATTCTGGATCCCGCTGAAGTAGTAGATCTTTTCTATGACTGTGTTGACACAGAACTAAAGTTCTTCAAATGAAGTAAGCAAACACTTTAATTCTTTAGATACTGAGTTTCTGGTACCAGCTGTCAGTGAATGTGAAATGTTGGATCCAATTCTGATCATCCTCTTTCACGTGAAGTTGAGTGTTTCAAAATCAGGTCCAAAGCTACCTTTCCACTTCAGTGCATCTCATTGTCTCAAAATTGTCTCTTTCCCCTGTATTAAAGTGCAAGCATTTATATTTACATTTTTCTCACTTTCACTGTTGCTTGGAATGGATTTTAAACCAATTTTATCTCGTTTCAGCTACAGTGGCTACTGTTAGCCTTTTCACAGGAAGACTGCAAAGTTCTTCAAGCCTTGAAAGAAAGTCTTCACACTTGTGAATTTGCAGGAAAGACATTTCTAGAGGGAAAAAAATGTTACTTGCTAGCTATATCTGGTTAACAAATTGCTTTCCTTTGTCCAATCTTGTGGTGTTCCTGTTTGTGTATGTATATAGTGAAAGGAGAAAATCACTGACTGGTCCAATTACTGTGTGCATGCTGGCTAATTTAGTACAGAATGTTTAAATATGTATGTTGGGCAACAAATTAAAGCAAAGATTAACTTCATCAGGATAACTACCATATTGTCATTGAAAGCAATCTGTTTTTTTTTTCCTCTGCTGCTCAGGTCTAGGCTTGCAGCAAAGCTGTCTTGCATTTTTCTCTATTTGCTAATTCATACAAAGAATAATAGAGTTGAAATCCCAGTTTTGAGGGGACAGGAAGGTAAGTCCTGTTTCTTGACCTTGCTGTACCAGTCTCATTTTGGCAGATCTGGTTACAGAGACTCAGCATCTGACATTATGCCTGTGCAAATGACCAGAATTATGTCCCCCAGGATAAGTTTTGTCTTCATCTGCTACCCTGAGTGTTTGTAATGCACCTGGCTATTGCTCTAGTGCTGAATACTGCAATGCAGAGCCAGGCTGAATGCTGAAGACATCTGAACATACCCTATTGACTCTTAAGACAATTAATAAAAGGATGTATTTGTATACAAACTCAAAATTTGGAATATTTTGAGGGAATAGATGCTGGACATACATCATATTTTTCCTCCAGGCCTTTGTACTGCTGAACAGTTACTGGTGATCTCAGTAATGAGTGTACATGGCTGATGAATCCATTAAGTACCAGTGAGTTACTGGTGGGTCTGGTTAAGCTTAGAAGTGGTTGGCTTACACTTCTTTATATGAAGTGCAGTTCTGCAGCGTGCTTCCTTTTCTTGGCAGTCTTGTGGACAGGCCTGCTTTTTGTGTATTTTCTTTTGGAAGTCAGATGGGGGGAATACTTTAAGAATTAAACCAGTAAACACTGCTTCCTGTGTCATATTAAGACAGCTGTTCTAACAGGAGGGACAGACAAGAAATCCATGGTTTTAATAACTGGAAGTTAGCATTTGGAGTTAAAATCCTTCGCTGTTCAGGGAAAGGGATAGTGATGTACCACAGACTTCTGTATTGAGGAAATAAAAGCTACTTAGAAGGCATCACACCTAAAATTGAAACTAAAATTAGGAAATTTGCAGTAGTGGCATACTGGCTTCTCAGACTTTTAATTTTTTTTTAAATGAATTTGTTCCATCAGCCTCATTACCTTGATATTGCCTTATACAACAAATGAGAACTGTAAAAGAAAACATTGGACTTTCATGTACAGAACGTAAACATGAAAACATTTTCTCTTAGGGCCTACCTAATCATCTTCCTATTCACACTGTACTCCTCTGAGAGGCTCTGCCATAGGAACAGCTCTACCTGGCTAGATCTTCTCCTTTATTTCAGCTCCTGTGCCTTGGTATTATAAAACTGGATAAAGGGGAACGAAGAAATAGCCAAGTAAGCCTAAAACTTAACTTCTCTCCTCCTGCCCAGAATAGTGACTGCAAGGAGCACACTTCATTCCAGAGACTATTGTGCTGAATGAGGGTGATACAAGAACAGTGTGCTTTTCCTATCTGCTTACTACTCAGCTAAATGGATTTCCCGTGAAATCCACATGTGGAATGAAAGGGTGCTTTGAATGAAAATACCCCTATCAAAATACACTTAACACCCACCATGCTGAACTTCAAAGCTGCTTCTATAGCTGTTGCTTGCAGAGCACTGTGTCCTGAAAGGAGTAGCTGGATATTTGTGAACAAGAGGAGTCCAGTGATAAAATGCTTGTCCCAGCTAGAGAGCAGAGAGGCAAGAGTGAGTGTTCCTGCTAAAAATGTGGTATATATTGGCCCTTTTGAAGAAACACACATCTGCAATTATCTTGTGGGAAATTATGTACTTTTTGGGAATTGTTTTTTATGACAGAACTAATTGTTTTGAGCATAGTGATCCAGGTAGTGTTTCTAACAGCTGAAGCAAAAGCAAGGTATGTAGTGAATTACAAACAAACAAACAACTGTCTACAATAACGTGCTACAATCACTTTGAGAAAACCAGAGAAGTTCCATGGCCTGGAACTTCCAGTGGTCCTGAGCACACCTATGGACTAGAACAGTGCAAGGGCATAGCGATGCTAGCCTGAGTGATTCTTTGTATCCAAGTGCTAGGAATTACTGAAGCTTTAATAGTTCTTGAGCAACAAGGATTTCATATGTATTAAATAACACTGCACCACCACTTAAAAATATGTGCAGGCTTTTTAGTTTAATTTCTGTAAGGTGTTTCTTTATTAATGATTAAGAGTGCTTTAGAAACACAGGAATAAAAGTGGTCTTCCATTAGATGTTTTCTGGCATGTGGTTTGAGCTATAAATAGCTTTTAAGTATTTATGAAGATACTTATTGCAGAGTTGTACACGATTTCCAAAACAGATGAGAAGCAGCAATACATCAACTTTTAATAATATAGCAAAATATTCTTTAATACATTATTAAACTTCTTTTCCAGTTGTTTGAGAAGCAGTGTATGTGCTGACCCCTGCTTATTACTGTATCCATGCATATTTATTAGTAACTATAATACTGGTAACAGAAAGGATTGGTCAAAGCATTGCTATTTTTTTTTTTCTTTTGACACGAAGAACAAGGTATCATAAAAAGCTAGAAAAAGACTAATGATGCTTCTTTGGAGTCCTACAGGCAAGATGTTTAAATGTTTCTTACCCTTACACCACCTCCACACTGTAAGCATGCATGTGTGTCAGAGTAGGACTCACTTGGTCACAGAGTTGAACAAGACCTGGGGAACGCCACTAGTTACAGGCCTCCATCTAGACTCTGCGCTGCTGATCACAACTCTCTGAGCTCTGCCAGTCTGCTGGTTCTCAGTTCACTTCACTGTCCAATCGTCTGTCCCAAACTTCCTAAGCTTAACTATGGGCATGCTATGCAAGACAAAAGGCTTGCTGAAGTCAAGGGAGACAACATCCACTGCTCTCCCCTCGCCTCCCACTCGGTCATGACACCATAGAAGGCTATCACGTTGGTCAAGCAACTGGTGAATCCAATCACGTTGGTCACCCCTTGGTGAATCCATGTTGACTACTCCTGATAAAAGATAGAGGACTTCTGATAGAAGAGATAGAATAGATAGATGACTTTTCCAGACAGAAGAGATGCTCTAGTCCCTTCATCTTGGTGGCCTTATGCTGGATTCTCTCCAGTATGTCCATGTCTCTTTTGTTCAGGGGAGCCCAGCACTGGGCACAACGCTCCAGCCATGCCTTCAATGGTGCTGAGTAGAGGGGAGGGATCACCTCCCACAAGCTGATGGCAGCTCTTCCTAATGCAGTGAAATGCTGCATTTGTGTCATTCTTGCTGGAAGCGGACATTGCATGATCTGAACGTCATTGAGCCCAACAAACACCTCACTACAGGCTGCATCTTAAAAGCAGGAGCTCAAGTCTTGTCCCTGGCTGCCTTGTTTTTTTCAACCAATTCATTTGACAGGGATCACTACTTCAGGGACTCCTTATTCTGTATGGTGGATTTTGGACAATGCATCCTCACTGCTGCTAGGGGCTAACAATAGGAGTTCTAGTTGCCTGTTTACAATACAAGCAACTTTAAATGATTTAAAGGCCTCTTAAATGCTGGGTAAAGAGAATTTGTCAAACAAATGGTTAATAATATCCACTTTCCAGGAGGAAAGGCAGGACATCATATGCCCTTTCATACTCACTTGATGGTATGTGCATTCACACACACCATTTTTGCTTACAGTAGAAAAACTTCCTCTTTCTTTAACCATTTTGGAAAAGTTTCGTCATCTTTGTCAGGTCTATGGCCACCCTAGCCAGCTGGGTTTCTTCAGACATGTTTGCTATCCTATAAGGATCTGTAATCAATAGGAAGTAGCTCAACAGCAGCCACAACCCCTTATCTCCTCCTTCTTCATGCTCGATGAAGTTTATGGGCCTGTCTGTTCTTCAAAGTGCCACTCTGTTGCAATCATCTGAGCACAAGTAGAACAAGAAGAAGTGAAGAAGCATACAAAGAGACTAAAGATGTCATGTTAGTTTTTGATAGCTTACTGAAAAAAAAGACTGAATAATAACTGAAGGATTACTAAAATATTTGAAAATGGAAGCAGAAAAATGAACTCCAGGCACCTCATGCAAAAAGTATTCTTCGAGGTAACATATCAGCATGATAAGAATTGTTTGAACACTACAAAGATTTTAAATTTTATGCTTCTTTGTTTAAAAAATATCCACATATATACAGTATTTAAAAGCCCATGCTAACCACAAGGTACTTCCAAAAGTATCATTTACATCTCTCTTCTGACTTATAAAAATGTTAACATTGCAGCACTTGTGATTCAAATGTAATTTCTGTCACTGTAATGGGGACCCTTCAGTTTCATACGTTATCATCTTGATGTTCTCCATTTTTTAATAGCAGTCCAGAAAGCATCAGAAGATTCTTCTCATCTCACGTGTGTTCTTAATGGTGGATTTTTAGAGGGATCTGTAAATACGTAGGACAGGTTAATTCAGAGGAGATAGAAACATATTTTGGGAATGTATTTTGGATGTAGTTCTATCAGTTTAAACAACCAAAGTTGTGTTTATCACCTACTGTTAGACAGATGCATATTGCTCACACGCTGTAGCCCTTCAGTTGCAAAAAGTCTTATATACAGATGGTGATTTAGACAGACTTAATTGCTATATGCTCTACAAATTCAACAGTCTGAAGAACACAAACTGCATGTCTAGCCACATCATTTTATTTTTTGCTACTAAGTCTTTACAGTAATTAAGTGCTTTTCATTGTATCTTTGGTTTCTGCTACTACTGTAACAAATCTCAGTCCTATCCCTCCTATGCTTACAGCCCAGCTGTTCACAGTACTGCTGGTTTCTGTTCTTTATTTTCTCTCAATGTATATAATGCTACTGGATAACTGTATGACATTCCCACGTTTACACACTTACCTCTAGCTATCTTGCTGGGATATATTTTCTGAAATGGCTTGAATTCATCAGGTGGGGGGAAATCCTCCACAGAATGGAAAGTAAATTTAGATTCAAAGTCATCTGGGAAGTTTCAGGGAAACAAACATTAGTTACTGTTAGAGATTAAAAAAAATAAATTGCCACTATTAACGTCAAGGAAAGATGCAGACTAGTTTTCCCTGGAATAGATAATGGCTTACTCTAAATAAGCAGTCTTGAGCCAGTTTGTGAGCCGTACAAATTTTCTGGCTTAGTTGCAAACACTGCTAGTAACTGAACTTAAGCTTCTGGCAGCCGTTCCAGTTTTCTGCACTGATGATATTGTGGTAACAGATGTATTCCTTAGTGGTTTTCAAGCAATTTAGCAAGAATGAATGGCCAATTCATCAGACCACAAAAGTAGCGTTTAGCAGGCTTTGCTGCATAGGATTGAAGCTACAAAATGTCTGAGAACTGTTTTAAAGAATAGTAATGTAAGCAAGCACAATACAGCAAATTTTCAGAATCTTAAATAATTTTGCAGGTAGTTCCTGAGTTTGTCTGTTGAATTGCTCAAAACCTTTGTGAAAAAAACCTTCATTTTCTCTCTGCAAAAAAAATTTCTGTTGGTCTAGTTATACTCCTACGCTGTTATCGTGAGAAAGACGTGAATGAGTTTTTAAAGTCTGAGACACAAAGGCTCTCGTACTGAAGTCTTCAACTAAAGCTGATTTAGAGGACATTACCAATAATATGCATATTTCCATTTTTGAGTGGAGGATAGGGCTCGTGAACTGTTGCCCAGGCTGAGGCTGCAGACTTGCTTGTGAGTTCAGTCGTCGGTGATCTGGCTGGAGGCTGTGGAGGAGTGGCTAGCTTCCCAGCACCAGCTCCTGAGAAAGAGGAAGCAGACCAGCACATAAAGATCATCATGAATTAAAGACACTGACAATAAGCTCTGCACAGAAGTGGAGGGAGTTATAAAAAGGAGCGCGATATCTGGGGCAAACATATCCAGCTCTTGTAGGTGACCTCATACATCTTCTGGACAGACTCTGCAAGAGAGAGGGAGCCTGAGGCCTCCAATTTAGCCCCTAGATAACCAAAATGGAAACCTCAAAAGTTGAATGACCACAAGAAAGGCATCTTGATAAAATAATTGCTCATCACACAGTTCCCAAGCAGCATTAATCACTGTCACAAAGCAGCTGATCTACTGTACTGAGAACCTTTCCCATGGCTGTCACAGGGAGCCAGTAAGCTTTCTCTTGACATGTGGCTGCTGAGATACAGAGTACAGAACATTCTCTTCCAATGTTCTTTATTAAGTAGCTGCCTCCATTTCTCAAACCCACACTGATCTAGACTCATTTTTTATTATCCTCATTATATCATGTCTGAAAAAAGTTCCTCCTATCATCTGCTCAGGAAAACATATCCTCACTACCCAAGTACTCAGAGCAGCCTCACGCTCTACCACCTGGTAGTAGTAGAGCCACTGGCCACTCCTCTTTGTTGAAAACAGAGGACTACATCCATATTTGCCTTCACACATCTGTGGCTGCAGCTATACCATATTTATCCTACTCTTTCCTGTAAAGTTTCCCAACTGTTTTCAATATAGCTCCAGACTGCACAATTACATCAGAAGAGGGATGTTAAAAGCAGTCTGGAATTTGAGTAACTGCACATCAGGCAGATGTTACTGTCAGAAGAGCCCAAGGTCCAGCATGCTCATTATACGCTGTGCTAATTACATTCCTCCCACATTATGGACTACATCCTGTTTTTGTGTATACTGTATCCCCACCCCTGTGAGCTCTCTAGCCATCAATGCCACTTCCCTGCTGGCCAACAGAAGTAGAAAACCTTACTTCAAACAAACACCGCTCTCACCTGGGCCTCGGCCTGGTCTCTTCTTCCTGGTCTCCACCACTGTTGCTGGCTGAGGAAGGGGTGGGGTGGGAGGGAGAGGGAGCGACTGAATATTACTGGGCTTATGCAGATGGGACAGCAAGTGGGGAGACTTGGGGGGCAGTGGTGGGGGCACGTCACCACCGCTCACAGCACTGTTGAAGGCTGGGGGAGGTGGGAAGGAGAGCCTGTTTGAGGCTGGGGGAAATGTGGGGAGTGGAGGAGGAGGTGGCGGCGGTGGTGTGGGAAGTGGATAATCCCTTGCTTCTGATGGAGAGGAAGCAGCAGAGGAGAAATCAGTTGTCCTGGCTGGAAATCCACAGGGAGGTAAGGGAGGAGGAGGAGGCGGCAGGTGTGAAGCACCTACTGGTAACTTGGTGGGCTTGTCGGCCTGGGGAGGGAGCGGGGGCGGAGGAGCAGAGTTGGGGGATACCCCCTTGGAAGGCCTTTCTGCTGGAGGGGGAAGGGGAGGAGGAGGAGGGAAGGTGAGGGAAGGTTTGCTGGCAGCCGGAGGTGGTGGAGGAGGCGCGGGCAGGCTGGGCCGTGCGGTGCTGGCCCGAGAGGTGCTGGGAGGCTCCGGTGGGCCAGCTGCCCAGGGGCTGTTGGGTGGATTTGAGGGGCTGCTGCCCGCCTTTGCATTGCTGTTTGGTGGGGCTGCGGCCTTGGGAGCCGCTGCCCGGACTGCAGGAAGCTGCCCAGGCCTCCCACCTGAAAAAGAGATATCACACCTTATACACCAGCATTTTGTTCTGAGTCATCAGACAAAACAGTGCAAAAAGCACAATTCATCTTCCCTCCCCAGTGGTCACTCTGAGTGATTAAACGAATCCACTCAAAACACCTCATATCCAACAAGTTCTCCATGATGGAAGGGGCCTGGGAGGTGACGTGTTCCAGTGGGCACTACAGACTCTGCGTAGTCAAATGCCAGCGTACTGAGAGATCCTGCTCAACTCTCTGTTCTTCAGCTTCTACAACACAAAGCACTTGAAGGAGAAGCTGTTTTTCTGTGGTGGCAGGTGGTCCTTCATAGTGGCTCATCTGCCTGGCACGGCCAGCCGGACATGAATGATCCGTAAGCTTGGGAGCATCAAGGGTTGGGGTGAGAGGCCTCAGAGAACACAAGCAGACTGATACACACCCACCTGCATCCTTAAAGTTATGTACTTGCTTATGATTAAAAAATTCACACAAACGTTACACAAATCTCTCAACCCTGTGGATTTTTAAAAGTGGAGCCTCAAAGGCTTTCCAGAAGGTGCAGGCTCAAATGTTTTCCTTTCAACAGCAAATGCCCAAAGACACTTGACCTTACATTATTTGCCTAAGTAAACGTCCAGATTTTTCAGAAAGCAAAAGGTCAAAAGGTATCTCATTCTATATTCTGAGAAGCATGGTCCTAGTTTAAGAATAACTCGAAGTAGCTACTGAAGCTTTGTGAGGAAGCCCCATCACAAGCTGTGCTGAGCATCTTGAGCTTGTCTTACAGAAAAATAAACAGCTGCAGGTGCAGACAAGTTCTGTCTTTCCCTGCAAATGCCCTCTGCTCTGTCCTGCCCGAGCAGGCACCAGCTGCCCAGCAGCACTAGCGGCAATAGGGCTCCCACTCATCCCTTGCACCTATCCTTGTGAGGTGTCGACTACCTTCCTTTTTCAGGTCAGTAAATTACCTTGCTGGATCAGAACTGTCCATTATATAACCCAGCTGGCATAAGTCTTAAAAAATAAACTCTGAAGTTACATACAAACCTGTAACACCATAGAAATACACAGTAATGGAGGGAAGGAAGAGTGACTTTTTTGCCATTTGTGCTGAAGGTGATAAACAGAGTACTGAAATCTGAGGTTATCTGAAGCACAATTACAAGTTCACATTAAGCTAATATAAAAAACACCCATGTAAAATTCTGCAAAGTCTACTCAATGTCTTATCCAGTGTGCTAGAATTGCAGTTCCCCCCTGCTGTTCTTCCATGCAAATGAAGCCCTCACCTGGCACGTCTCTCTGGCCTGCTGGTCTGAGAACGGGAAAGCCACCAGCAAATAAGCCTCCCAGGGGCTGCTGAGAGCCACCCTTATTAACGGCTGGGCTAACTCCATCTCTGTTAGTTCCTTTGGGTTCTGTTATAGGAAGAAAAGAAAAAGCATAAGAGAAAGCCATTTCATCCAGGCTGTCAGGCTGCTAAGACTGAGCACCAATAAACACAGCCAAGAGCAGACTTCCTCCTCGTTCAGCTGACTCATTAAGGACAGTTACCGTTCATACAGTAAATTACCATTCTTCTGACCGGTATCTTGAAGCACTGCGCCCTCTGGTGCTTTTTAATCTCATGTCAATGACAGCACCAGCAAGAAGTTGTTTTCGACTACATACAAAGATCTTCAGATCACAATATTTATGTAATCTCCTTGTCGGAGATTCTCCAACGAACCTGTCAGGGGTGACATAGAGTTTGGCTGATCAAGCACATCAAGATCTTTATAACATTATCCTTGTGTCTTGCCTTTTCCCCCCCACTATTCCCAAGGTACTTTATTTTAGCATTACCACACTAAGGTAAGACAAGAAACTAACAGTAAATAAAACAACTAAACAACAACAGGGTTCCACCATTAGAAGATGCCTGGAAAAGGGTTCAGGTGAGGACAAACACTAAAAAGAAAGGGCTCCGGCAACTGCTGTAACTTGTTACCAGCCTTTTCTCCAATCTTAAATGATGATCAGGCATGTGTTTTCAGCTAAAAGAGTTTAAGAAGGTAAACATTCCTGTTTCAAAGGAATTAAGTTCATGCATGCAGATTTTTTTTGCATCTTTTGTTCTTTTCATCTAGTAAAGAACAACTCTTCTGCTGGAGGCAGTAATTCCTGTTTAAACAATTATTTTAAAATGAAACTCTCATGGGTTTCATCATTCCTGACTTCATTGTTTTTTTGGTTGTTTTTTTTTTTTTTTTGGAATGAGGAATGCCTGTTAAGGTGATACCCAGGTTCAGCCTTATTATGAAGTATTAATAGCTGTTGATCTCAGGACAAGATGTACGTTTAGAAAATTAAGCTCTCCCCTTCCACATCCTAAAGATGTCGTCCTTAGATGAACTCCAAACCCACCCCTCGGTTGGAGAACTGCCCAACTGCCCAGCGCCACAAATGTGGCTTCTGCAGAGCTCACCCAGAGCCCTCCCGCAGGAACTTACTCTCAATCTGTGGTGCACTTCGGTCATTGATTTGAGTCACTTTTCTTAAGCGAGTTCCCTGCTGGATATCAGCCAACAGCGCGTTTCGAGCTTTCTGCTCATCCTTTTGTAATTTGGGTAGTTCTGAACTCACCTGTTGACGACACGAGCAGGTACAGATAAAAATGCATGCTTAGAAAAGACAGAAATGTGACAGAAAATTTGAAATAAACCATCCCTGGCAGCTGTCATTCCAAAGCCTTTGGATTCAGCCAACCAGAAGAGCATTCAGTTGTACGGAAGGCAGGATTCCTGAAAGTTCAAATGTAACACACATCTAATATCAGTGAGGTTAATACTGTTGAAAGGAAATTAGAGGGCATGCTTATATGAAACGTGACCTCTCGCTTGGCTGCTTGGGGTCTCTGCCCCACAACTGCAGCTCCGACTGTCTTTATCTCTTTTCATTCTATTTACAATGCTTTGTAACTAAGGTTTTACATGCCTCCTTAGAACAAACATCCTTCTGTTTTACTCATATTTCCTCAGGGAAAAAGACAATTATTTGCATATCGAACTTATAATTGAATGTGATCGTTAACCATTAACTAATTTAGATTCTCTGTATTGGAGAATTTAAGCAGTTTAAGCAAGTAGTCTTTGCAACAATGCAATTATATTTCATTAAATTTTCTGGACTAAGCAAGGACCATAAATTCAAAGTCAGGTTGTAGTTTAAAGTTCTGTAATAAAAATGAAACATATTTTTATTTTTTATTCTCTTTTCATTAAGTTTCCTTCTATAAAAAGAAGCACGTTCTGCTTAAATCTTTGGAGGTTTTGCTTTTCTGAAGCAGAGCTATTTCCAAAACTATCATGTGGTTAAGAGAGCGGTCTACCAGAGGGAAATCTTCATAGCAGCAATGTGCTGAACGTTCCCACATCTACTACAAATTCCCACAGGTTACCAAAGGTTTTGTTTTCATAATGTGTTCTAGAAACATTTAGACATCGTACTAAGGGACATGGTTTAGTGGGAAGTATTGCAGGTAGGTGGATGGTTGTACTAGATGATTTTGGAAGTCTTTTCCAACCTTGGTGATTCAATGATTCTACAATAACCCCTAATTTTTCCATCATAATCATAATGAAGCAGAACAATACTGTCATATTTTAAAAAAGCCAACCACACAGAACTTGATTATAGCATTCTGAAAGCAAAACAGAAGCTCAAAAAAAAAACGTAACCAGCTGCTGAGTTAGTAAATAGTCTAACTTGCTAATTCTAAATGAAATTCTAAATGAAATCTTGTTTGCACTGTTATGACATTATTTCTAGTTACGATACTAACTTAAAAAATAGACAGATTTGTACAGCCCCACTAGATGGCGCTCCAGATTGCTGCTGATGCCAGCTGCATTCCTGACATCTGATGTAAAAACTCCGAATTATACAATCTTGTGACTGATAACATAACTATATATTCTTTTAAAATGTTATGAAAAAAACACACCCTTTTACACAGTTTCCCAAACTGAAACAGTGCTACTTCCCCCTGTGCTTTAAAGGCAGCGAGTCTCATCTCCCATTACGACCACCCTGAAATGCTCCATGTACAGCGAAAGCAACATTAGACCTTGGACAAGCCAGAAGCTCTTTCCACTCACATTTTCTCAAAGCTGACAGTACTTACTGTGAAAAATGGAAATACCATTACTGGAGCAAGGACGACTTCCCTTTCCACAAAGCTTTTTAGCAGTATCTTGAACTTCACGCCTCCCTATGGTTATGTGACAATTAGGACTGAAAGGGATCTGATCGGGAGCTATGTTTAAAATTAGCTCCAGCAGCTGTTTTCATTTCCAGGTTCAAGTGTCCACACACCCTACCAGCTGCCCTCTCTATCTCCCCAGCCTGCATTTCTCAGCAGGTAGACTCTTGGAATACAAAAATTCACGATCTCTACACAGCTATGAAAGTAAAATGCCCTGCTTGTGGCAACTTATATTTGCAAGTGACCCAACAGTTGATTTCACTTTAAGAGGGAGGAGATAGCAATTTGTTCACAATTTATAGCACAAGAAAGGAACGCTATGCTGGAGGCCCAGAAGACAATCCCCTTCCTTCAGGTCCCACTTCATGCCAGGCCCCAGTTGTTTCCTCAGCCTCCTCCAGTAAGAGATACCACGGCCAGCCTGGGTGGCTGATGAGCTGCTGAGTAGCTTGATATGGATTCTCTTTTTCCATCACAAAGTCGGGATGCTCTGGGTGTAATGTTGCCTGCCTGCAACCCGGTCAGAGCTCCTGCGGACTCCTTGTTTGCAACCTACTCTTTCAAGGGCTGCCACAGTTCTTGTCAAGAAGCATTTCACCATGGACCTCACCCACCCACACACTGCCCTGTCCTTGCAAATTCATATTTTCACCACTAACAAGAGGAACTCTTATCAGTGTTAAACCTCAAGTCTGAGCACGTGAAATAGAAATAATTAAGCGGGAAGACAAACATATTTTGAGTCACTGAGGGAAAACAGCTGCAAGACAAAGGACGTAAGTCTCAGACTGCTTCTTTTTCCCCTCACTGAAGGGCACTCCCACTTTTTATTTATTTATTTATTTATTTACAGAAACACCTCAGTCTTTCAATGAAAATCAAAAGGGAAGCAGAAATGGCAAAGATCATTTTTTTTATTAGATGCTAGAGCTGCCTGAGGTAACAGGCAGATTGAAATTAGATTCCATGCTTTATTTACATGAATCAGTAAGGGAATGGTGGGTTCTCATTGTTTTAATAACCACTGTGTTATTCTGCTACTAATTCAAACACAAGCAAAGGCGTATTCAATATGTACTTTGAAACAGAATGGAACAAACCATACATGCAAATAGTCTGAACATAACAGAAGTACTCCCTCTTCATCTCAAACTCCACTACTTTTGTCTTCAGTGTCCTAAATCAGGCTCTCTGGAAGGTATAGGATCAATATAGGTCCCCATCCCTGGAGGCACTCAAGGCCATGATGGAAGGGCCCTGGGCAGCCTGAGCTGGTGTGTGGCAGCCCTGCCCATTGCAGGGGGCTGGAACTAGACAGGCTTTAAAGCCCCTTCCAACCCAAACCATGCCATGGTTCTGTGATTCTACAAAAGTTTGGGCTATGTGACAGGTCACCAAAGCACTTGTAAACAGGAAAATGCCATCAAATGTGACGTTACCCACTGCTAGGGATGCCAGAAGAGAACCAAATTGGCATTCAGAAAGCAAACGTTCAGATTTAAGGAGCTTAGCCTGGTTGCTTAGCCATGAAGCAGCTTGAGGGGTGATCTGCCTGCAGAACATACAAAGCTTTGCAGGGAAAGAATGGTGACTGCTAAGGATCTGTTAACCCAGCAGAGACAGGCATTTTGTGATTTCATGTAAAACATAGGCAACCTATATTTGAAAGCAGGCAATTACAGAGTGACAATTCGTTGAAGCAAACATCTGAGGACAAGAGCAGATTATTTCTGTCTTGGTTTTCAGATTAAGGCTGTCCCTCTGTGGCAGAGAGCTTTTTGTGAAGCACAAGCCATTGGGCTTTAAAAAAAAAAAATTTTTTTTTTTTCCATCCTCGGAAAGTCACTTTATATCTTGCAAGCTGAATGGAAACACTGACCTACCCTCTGGGCTCCTACGACACTTAAAATATTTAAGAGGTATATGTGCTGAGATACTAAAATGATGTAAATGAAGAAGGCACCAGGCATTTGGAAAAGTTCACCGTAGTACTAATTACAAGGACATGCTAATTACTACCTTTCAGATGTTAAAGAGCAGCCCTGCACCCAGAAGAGGAGAATTCCTCTGGACAGGTAGTTCAGGTCACAGTGGATGCATAAATTGTCCCATAAATGGGGTTATATTTATGCTGATGTTCAAATGTCTTCCTTATTGAATTTGAAAAGTAATTTGGGATAGTGTCGATCTTCATAAACGTGACAGCTGAAGCACAAACGTACCTCCAGCCTTCTGCAAATCCAGCAGCCGGGCAGCCACAGGCCTTTGTTTCAGAATTAACCCATCACCTGATGGGGAAAAAAGGATCCCGTGCTCCATTTCAGCAGGGGGTAGGAGCCACGAGTGAGATAAAATAAAGGACAATTCCATCCAAAGACACTGCATTCTCTTTTACTTCAGAGAATTTATAATATTTTGTATCCGTACTCATAACATGTAATGAATGGCATCATCACAGTACATTCCCTTTCCCGGTCACTTTCTATAGGAAATACGCTAAGGAGAGCTGTGTAGAAAATGTATTTATTTACCTGAATTAGATTTTAAAGAAAGTCAAAATCTATTTAGCCTATCCTTAACAATATCTATTTGGTAAGATGCACGGCAACAAAATTAAAACTCAATCAATCAATTTGACACGCAGTATTCCATTATGGGCAGAAAGACAGCTCTCTCGTTTGCCGACAATTTCATTTATTTCTGTGAATCTGGTGTCAATCTTTCTTACTCTCTCCCATGCCCAATTTTTCCCTCGACAAAATAAAATTTGTTGCAGAGATCAAACACAGACAGTGGCAGGAGGCATGCGTATATTTCAGTAAACGAAGAGCTTGAGGACAACTCTTAGCAAATCCTTGCCTTTCTATTATTTTTCTACACTATTCCCAGCAGAACCTGCCCAGACATGGGCTAAGGCAAGGAATCTTCCCCCAGGCAGCACGTAACATCTCTCTTTTGCCTTGTGAGGAAGGAAAAATGTGCTGCAGTGATGAACAGAAAGCTCTAGGATAGGGGATGTCTGATCACAAAGACATATTAAGGAACGCAGGGCCAGAGCTGGCCTCCTCAGCACCCAACCAGACGCGATTCACAGAGAAAACCTGGAAATGTGAAAGAAGAAGTAAGGCTACGGCTACAGCAATGCACAGCTAACAGCAGTAGTGCCGAGCAGCAGATGGGGTCAAATCCAGTTCCAGGTGTGCAGGCAATGCAGCCAGGGATGCACAGTGCCAATCTGCGTGAAGGAACTGAGTGTGAGCACTGCCAAGTAACTGGGACATTGAAACCAGAATTCAAGGAACCTATGAAGCCTTGGGGAAGTGTCTGAACAACCAGAGATACAACAACAAAAAAGCACAAATATTGTTCCTATATCCACAATGACTGGAATCCTAGTGTGGATGATATAGACTGTTCAGGAAGGATGCCAACAAAGGTGAAGCTAGCTGTGTACACTGTTTATGCACAATGCTAGGGACAGGAATATCAAGCAGAACAGACAGCATTTTTGGGCGCGTTGATTCCTCTGAAGAAGGAACACTGGTGTTCTCACTGCCTATATGGCACCACGAGGCTCTACATGCAGATGAGCAGAGAGAGACGGGATGACTGCATCCCTAGTCAGCTCTACAGCTGCTGTTGACAGAAAGCCAGGCACAAAGCAGGTGCTCACAGCAATTGCAAAAGGCAGAGACATGGTGTGAGCTCACAGCAAAAGTGCAATAATCTGCTGAAGTACCCTTTTGGGAACACTAGTGATGGAAAAGAGTGAGACAGGAACAAGGGAGACCTGCCTGTGAGCAGCTTACTCTGTAACTTCCTTCCCCTCAGCCACCAGCTGCTGATCACTAAGTATATATTTATCAGAACGTCGCACAGGGAGATCCCCATGAGAATCAGGACGTAGGTATTTAAATTAATCCAACTTTTAAATGACTGCATCCTTTTCCAATACAGAACTGTAAGAGAAAAATATTTGCAGTAAGATGCCAGAATGTTTGAACAAACCACAATACTATAATTTGCATTGAAAGAATCAGGTTGTTTTGGAACAAGATGGAAGACTGACGATGACCAGAAATCTCAGCGTGAGCCTTCCCCCTCTTTGGCATAGCATAGAATTATGAAACTCACCTATACTTCAGTAGTACATAACCTGAAACACCAGAGGAACCTGTTTCCCTCAAAATCAATCTACTGTTACCAGATTAGGATTATGCCAGGAATTCACGATTTTAAATTTGTAGCAGCAGCAGCAGTTTGCCCAGCAGGCAGGAGCATTGCTTTTACAGAGTGTTCTCTGATGGGCAGCTGAGGTCTCCCTCAGGAACATGCTGGGAAACAGAACTGCAACAAAAACCAGGAGCTTATTAAAATAATGAACCCCTTTTCCAACAAGTCGCAAACAGAAGTGTGGTAGAGAAAAATGCTGTCACCCTTCTTGTGCTTGTTTTAACTGTGCATCAGGTGTGGTTTTACTCATGCATCATCAAATGTAAAATAAAATAAACAAAGCAACCCCCTCTTCCAGCCTGAGGGAGAATCCAACAATTCTCAGCAACAAAACATAAAACTTCTTGTATTCTAGGTATTCTAGAGTGTTGACTTACAGAGAAGTTTGTGAGATCCAGTACGTGCAAATTTTGGTTTGTCCATTCACAACAGAGTTTCTGATTTAAAGCTTCTCAATGAGGGAAACCTCACCACTGGGCAAGTTCCCCTTATACTCTCAATGGCAAGGTCAGAGCTACTCCTTATACTCCTGCTCTGCAGCATAGCATGAAACCAATTAATTCTTGGCACTTAGTCTACCTGTGTAAACACGGCGATCTCACACACTTATAGCAAGCTGAGCTCCAAGCACACACAGTGTGAGGGGTCATGATCCAGCCCACAGTATTTCCGAGGGAACCCACAGGACAAACTGGCCAAACCGCTTCCTGGCAGCAAATCAAGTCATTGTTTCAAGAGAATGACAAGAGCAGGGTTTCGTGATTCCATCTACACCCAGCTAAATAACGATTAACCTTGATCTTGACATTCATCACACAAAGCTCTGCAATCTGAATCTGCAGGGTTGAAAAGGTCATCGAGCAATGTGTGTGCTTAGATAGGCTGTGTCTACACCACACTCATTCCCCAAATTCAAGCAAGGGAAGCACGGTGCAGAAGTTGTCAGAGACCAGTTCCAGTGTTTTAGCCACAGCCTAATCCTGGCATTGACAGATCTCAGAAACGAGGTGTTCCATTAGCGAAGCCCTGTGTTCTGCGCTAGCATCCTACCTGCTTGCAAGGTACCACTAGATGCAAATGTGCCGGCAGACACAATGGCAGGGAACAAAAGATAAAATACAGCACAGCGGGAGTTACCCTCTCCTACGTCTCTATTGCAGTGTTCATTTCAATGGCCACCTGCAATCAAAGCCACCGTGCCTCACAGAAACCCTCGTCGCTTTATGTCAGTGCCACTTCATCAGACAATGACAAATTTTGCATACTGAAGAGTTAGATTGATCCTGCTATGAACAGAACGGTGGGTTTATTAACAACGGAGTACTTAACGTTTTCCTGTGTGGGTTGCTAAATTTTGTACCTGAATGCAAAAAGGCAGCAAAATCAATATGACGATTTATACCTGCTGAGCCATTCAGCTTTCACGTATTTAACTTCTTGACACCCACGCTTTGAACACAAATTCTGCCCATTCTTTCACTAAAATAAAATATCCAGGAACATAAGTCATCAAAACGGAGGCACTGCAAAACCAAATTACCATTGAAGTGTTTTCCCAGCAGCGCACAAAGATCACGAGTCAGATATCAAAAATACGCTGGGACTGGCTTCAGAAATTCACCTTCTGATGCTGAAATTTTTGGGATTCAAATTCTCAAGTTTTCCACTGCATAAGTTAAAAAAAAAAAAAAAAAGTGAAAATTCTTATATGAACAAGAAAACCCTTAGTCCTGTCACTACAACAAAAATGTCACACAGCACAAGGTTGAAAATACCGCAGTGGGAGTTGGTGACACCACCTGCTCTACCACAAAGGGATCTCCAGAATGACAAGGGCTATTCTGAGTGGTGATAACAAAATATTCAACAAGATGTGGCAAGCTACACGTATCAGAACTTGATCTTTCTTTGCTTAAGAATGCTACTCTGTCCATCTGACCCAACTACCTGGGTATGTCTTTTAGCATCAATACAAAATTAGAGTCAGCCCAAAATGGAACAATATTGAGAAACTAAAATTACTTGCAATGCCACATTCCAGCACAGGTATTGCTATAATTCTGGGTTCCATTTTAATTGAGAAGCTACAAGCGTAGCATGAATTGACAGATGGAATTTAACATGCATCTATTGCGTATACTACAGATGAACTAGTAATTTCTCAGGGCAATAACACCTTGTGAGAAGAACGGTAAATTAACCCTTAGCTCTCTGCAGCTTCTACTACCGGGGCTCAACCATTCACAGCCACTTATGGTGCCTCAGTGACATGCTGCAGTTTTCATACTTTTAGCCATTAAATACAAGAAAGTGGTACACAAATCAACCAGGTGAAAAACGGACAGTCAAAGCAAGAATAAACTTAAATGCTCTCCACTGCATTCAGACAGCACATCTGACACACAGCATTATGAAATGTACTCCAGAACAGAGCTCACTGCAAAAGCAGTGACCAAAGAGATCTCAAGGAAAGCAATCAAGAAAATTAGCACACATGAACATATGCAGTGTGTGTTCCTGTCCAGATGAAATACAAAGAGCAATGCCAGTCTAGTACTTTTGCTTTCTTTGTGTCTTCCTCATCTTCCATGGTTCCTACAGATCGGTTCTGTATTCGTTGCCTACAAGTGCAGAAGGCTACAGCAGCACCACCTTGAGACATCACAGCTATGCAATCCCCCATTTTCCATTCTCTGAAAATAAAATCAAAGAAACCACACATAGACAGCAATGTAATTGCCCCTCACTTCCTTATGAAAGCAGACTGGAGTGAGATACATTATTAAAACATGATAAATCAGTTTCCTTTATTTTGGCTGGAATGAAGCACCCTCAACAATTTCAGCCGCACCTTTTCCTGCCCTTTGCACAGTGATGGCCAGTCAGTAAGCAGATCACCAAGCCTCTGCTCCCTCTCACTCTGGTGTACTTCCACCTACAATAAACATTCTGATTTACTATCCCATGACCTAGGGACTTCATGACAAAGTAGCAAGTATCTTCTTACTCAAGGCTTGCAGAAAATTTTAATAAACGCATTCCTAAATAGCTCGTAATTGGCACTATGCACGATCCTGTTAATCTTTCAGCATTATGTTAGCACATCTTGGGCTCTGAATGAAAACTTGAGAAGTGGCCTTTACTTCTACGATCAATGCTTAGCAAGCATGCACTCATACCCATGCATACACATACATGTATGTGTACATTCTTTTTCTCATGGTACTATATTTGGTAGGACCAAATCAGAACACCACCAGTCATCATTATCTTCAGCCAAGCTGTTTTACATACGTTGTTTTTCTCTTTCCAAAGAACAGTAGAACCAAATGTCACAGGAGCAAAACCATCTCCCACACACTTTCAGATAAGCACTGTTGTTCTCTGGATTCCTTGGGAAGGTTGGGGTAAACAGCTCAACAAGGTCTGCACTCCAACAATTGCACAAAGGTGGGAAAAAAGCATCCCCCAAGGAAAACCATCAGCTGGTGTTTTCCTTAACGCTGCAAATCCTACCTCTGTGTAAATTATGCATTTATCCCTGTGTTATACCATGAGGAATTGTTCTTCTGAGTTTTCTCATTACAAGAAGAGAGAGTATGGCCAGAATAACAAACCTGGCAAACACTGACATACCTTCATCTGTGGCAGAAATTCTTTTTCTTTTAACTAAATGAGAATGCAGTAACTATTCAGATTAATTTACATACCAACTTCACGGTCAGTATTATTTCAAATTTCACATTTTTCCCACTGAAGTCTATTCCCTCAACAAATATATTTATTTCTTCTCCTTTACTCCTATTTTTTAGTAGGCCAAGAGGGGAAATAAGCTCTTGGTGCTGATGTACTGGCTTTAATCACATGATCCGTGGCAAATTTGGGGGTTAATTCCTATGCTAAGGCTTTGTTAATAACAATTCTAAAGAGAATAGAAGTATTTTCTTAAGCTCCACAAATGCACAATCATTAAACAAACATCTTCTGTGAATAAGGCTCAACTCAGCAAGCCTGTGACATATACACACTTCCTTCAATATTAACATTTTAATATGTGATGACTGAACATAACATTTGGAATTCATATGTACAAAGGCAGCACAGTGCTGCATGTAAAAAGTGAACATGGTTTATCAAAGCAAAATTCTCTCTTGATCATCTCTTGGGAGCTTTACCCGAGAAATTTCTTAATCTGTCTCAGTAGTGGTCTCTACTTTTGGGAATATGACAACCTAAACTAACCAGAACGCCTCGCACAACTGAAAGGCAAGGGGGTAAAAAGGAATATAAAAAAGAAAAGATCTGAATTCTGCAAGCCAGTGCCAGCAAATATACCGGGGCACAGTTTTATTCTGCCTACTCATCCCTCTCCTCTTTATCTATGACCCCCCGAAGGCAGGCATTTGAAGACATGCCTAATTAATCTAATTAGCTATATTTACATTTTGACTCAGCCACCTACATCTGCTATTGCAGATACATAGCATTCCCTCCTGAAAAATCCACTTGGTTTTCTTTTAAGTATGCTCTAGCACCCAGTAGCTTTTCAGCTGTTGGGCACAGGTGGCTCCGAGCGTGTCTTAAATATCATCTCCAAATCACTTTAGTACAGCCTTGCAACTATGTAAGAAGTCAGAATTCAGTACAACTACTTCAGGATATATGCAAGTTCAAAGCTTTGAAAATAATAGGATAGAACCAAACTTTCTTCTGCCTTAAGAGGGAGTTAACAGTACAAAAATGGCAAACACCAACAGTGCTTAGGCTTTCAACGAAGTGAAGGACTGAAAAATCATTTGGGACCATGGCTCATTATGTTCACTAGGAAAACGTGCAGGAAAAAAAGGTAATGTAATGACTATTTCTCTGAAAATCTCTTATTACTGAAAGCCAAGAGAAAGTACAGCTATTAACCATACAATTAGCAAAGCAACACTAATCTATGGTACCCATGCAATGGTATCATGCAAAATGACAGGATTCTAAAACCTGAATCAACACACACTCATTTCCCTTTTCGCATAAAACAAGTATGTAAAACCAGTAGATTGTTTACACATCAGTACAGCAATTAAACACTAGCTTTTATTTGCCAACATGTAAAGTATTACTGAGGTTTAATTATATCAATATAAAAGATCAAAAATCACAGAGCTGTGTACTTTGAAACATTTCTGGGTGTTGACCAAGTAAAACTTGCTTGTTTGGAAGGTTTGCTTAAAGCTGCATGCCTATGAGAATTCTTATGCCTCCATCCTCCAACTGTAGATTTAGCAGCTGTAACAACAGCTGTGCACATTAGCAGCTGTAAAAGGCAGGTGCCAAGTTCTAGAAAACAGCTTCACAGTAAATGAAAATAGGGCCTGTAGCAAGTTCTCATGGATTCCTCAATTAGAAGATTTTACTGGGCAGCTTAACACCAGCTGGAGATCAGATTTTTGTACTGCACTTCTGCTGAACTTGGACTACAGATCATCCCAACACTGGCCCTCTCTGATTCCGTTACGACAGGAAAAAATCCTTTTGCTGTCACAGAAAAGCAATGCTCTGCCACACTGGTATACTAATTCTTTACGTTGGCTCATGTGCTCAATACTTTCATTGGAAGGAAGGCTTTAACATCACAGAATCATAGAATCCTTAGAGTTGGAAAGGACCTTTAAAGGTCATCTAGTCCAACTCCCCTGCAGTGAACAGAGGATTAGAAATGAATTAGAAATATATTTGGTTTGTATCGTATCACCAAGATGAAGCTGAGTGTAAATTCTGTACATCTTACCCATAGAAGATCATTTTAGTAAAAGAATGATCTAAATAAAATGTGGAAATATTGTATAATTTTGTTACAATTCTTATATCAAAACCCTATCATAGCAGTGGCTTTGATGATCAGCAAAGGAGGATGAACAAAAACCAGAACTTACTTGTACTGGTTCTTAGGGGTCCTCTTAGCTTTCTCAAGTCATTTACAATTTGGAATACATTTTAGGAATCTCAAAAGTTCTCTAGATACTTACTGAACTAAATTTATTAGGATAAGAACATTTGCAGCCTTGTTGACTTTGATTGCTGTTGTGGGCATTAAGTTGCTCACAAAATGCAGCCCACTTGTTTCAGTATCTAACTATAGGTTGCGTACCAACTCAGTGAGCTGCTAATTGAAAACACTGCTGATGGTTCTCAAAATTAAAGCAGAACGATAAAAGGAATCAAACACTGCTGATTTAATGCACTCTGTCTTCCTCCTCTTCATCTCCACAATTCATGGAGAGTTTTACAAAATTGCTCCGCCTGCAAAGTAGTAAAGAGAAACATGCAACGAGATCTCCACCTGGATGAAGATAACATAAAAATGATATTAAAAAAAATAAAAACAAATTGACAGACCTTTGTGGGAACAAAACAGCAGAGATACTGGAAAACACAAGACAGAAATAAAGTCTTGACCCTCCCATGTCCCAGTAGATTGTTTCCCAAAAGAAACAAACAAACAAAAAAACCTTCTGAAATACATTTGAGGCATGAAAAAGTACTATTTTGCTATAGGAACTAACGTACATGACAAATACTTGCAACAGTGACAGAAAAATACACGAAAACATAAGGAGAGATTTTACGTCTTGAACATAACCAAGCCAGGTTTCACTTCTTCAAAAACAATCTAGCAATTTCAGTGCAGAAACAGGTTATGAACAAAAGATTATAGTATACAAGGAACAGCTTAGCCTTGTTTATTAATTGTGAAGCTCTGAAAATGTAATACCACGAAACTCCACGCACAGCATCCTTCCCTTATTGCAAATGTGCTGGCAGGGCACATGTTCTACTTCATGGCACACAAAGTAATGATCTGTTGCAAGCAGTAATTGTTCCTGCACGTGTATAAAAGCATATTGTGCTGTATCCCCAGGAAGATGGCATGTGCTAGAAAGAGAAACAGCAGCAGCTGAGCACTGCGAGTCTTAACAGAAGCTATATGAAAGCAGATGAAGAAATTAAGACTTACCACCTGCAAGTTACCAATACAAAAATCAGTTCTCTGTGACTGGAAAAAAATTCACAAACGCCAAATTCTCATCACGTGTACTTTAATGTAGGGGTCTCCAATCTTTAACTTTTTGTGATCATACACTCCTATTAATGAAAAATTTCTGAGCATGCACACCCAGTATATGTATATTTACTTATTTATAAATTACATACACGCACTACCGAAGTTCTAACAATTTCTTCCCTCACCTCAATGGACAGTCTTACTCACCTCACTCTGGAGACCACCTCTGTGATGAAGTGAAGAACAAAAGCAAGCAAAACAAGCACTTGCCCCAGGTACATGCTATGAACACGCACACCAAATTCTGGGAGCTCTGAGCTGGTTACCATACCTAAGATTTTGCTAATGGAGATAAAAAGTTAGCCTTACCGGAGGTGGTGGAGGAGGGGGCCCTCCAGAAGGTGGTGGAGGTGGTGGAGGAGGAGGCGGCGGCGGTGGTGGTGGCACAGGCATCCGTTAGGTTTCTAGCTTCACACAGCTATGAAAAATATAGCCAAGGTCTGTGTCCTTGACGGGAAGGAAGGGAGGAGAAAGAAAACTAGAAAAAAAAAAAAAAAGAAAGAAGATGAACGTGTTTATGCACTGTAAGCTGAAGATCAGCCAAATTTCTAGCTCTCGGCAGACTGAAGACTTCTGCTCTGCACCGCTTCCAAAACTACAGTAAGAACAGCCTCATTACACTTATCTGATGACAACAAGCATATAAAGACCAAGCTCACATATTTGGACAAGTGCCATGAATATCAAATGCATAGATGCCAAGCTGTCCAGCTTTAATTATTATGCCTTCCCTTAATCCAGCTCACAGTTCCAAAATGCAATTCTGCAGAGAACTAATCGCAGTCAACCAAATGTAGACGCTCCTACTGGGGCAAAAACTCTGATGTCTTTAAATCAGAGGTTTGATGCTCAAAAGATAGAGTAAGGAGCTTTGGAGTAAGTCCAGTGACTCTTACAATGTAAGGAAAAAAAAAAAAGAAGATACGTGATTGAATAACAAAAAGAAATAGTTCTACAGATTAGAGTTTCATTAAATAAAGTTATACTACTAAATAGCACCATATAAGGCTCAGATATTTCAAGTGCTGAAGTCAAATGTGTGTTGTTTTCTGTCATTTTAAAACGTTAACTTTACACAATTTCTTATTAATATGCTGACTAAAAGGACAAATATTTTCCAACAGAAGGCTGAAGACACTAATTTACAAATAGGAGGTGGTGAGTATCAACACTCAAAGCCTGTGCAGATGTACCTAAAAAAGTATTGGCAGACATATCATTAACAATTTTCAGAGTTTGGGTTAAGGACAGATTGTGGTTGGCTGCAATTCACTTTTGATACAAAGCTCCCATAACTGGACTGTATTCTAGGCAAATTTAACTGAACTGGATTGTTTAAGGAAAGATGCAATTTTACTCTGTTTTAACATTATTTTGTTAGAGTTAAGATCATTTTAAAATCTTTAAACTGGACATACTGAAATATGCCTGAATAGCTCTTCAAGCTATAATACAGCAAAAACATCAGCCAAAACTTCTACTATCCTTGCAACACCAGAATTCAGTTACTAGAAGAAAGTAAGCACTATTAGCCATAATTTTAAATGGTACTTCAAAATTTGATGAGACACTGCCACATGCATTGCAATAAATCGTAAAAGTCGGGTCAAAGACTTTCCCCTTTTCTCCCCAACACACACACAAACACACACACATTTATTTCTCCATGAAGAGGTGCACAGTGTATTATAGAACCATAGTCATTAAAGTTAAAAAAACAAAAACACACTAACATCATCTAGTCCAACCCCCAACCCATCCCACCATGCCCACTAATCATGTCCCTCAGTGCTACATCTACACAGTTCTTGAACACCTCCAGGGACAGTGATTCCTACACTTCCCCGGGCAGCCTGCACCAGTGCATCACCACTCTTTCTGAGAAGAAATTTTTTCTAATATCCAACCTGAACTTCCCCTGATGCAACATAAGGCCTTTGCCCCTTGTTCCATTGCTAGTTACCCAGGAGAAGAGGCCAACACCCACCTTGCTACCACCTCCTTTCAGGCAATTGTAGAGAGTGATGAGGTTTTCCCTGAGTCTCCTCTTCTCCAGACTCCAGCTCCCTCAGGTCCTCCTCATACAACTCATGCTTCAGATCTTTCACAGCTTCGTTGCCCTGACACACTCTAGAGCCTCACTGCCTTTCTTGTAATGAGGGGCCCAAAACTGAACACAGTACTCAAAGTGTAGTCTCAACAGTGCTGGGCACAAAGGGGTAATCGCTTCCCTGGTCCTGCTGATGATATTACTCCTGATACAAGCCAGGATGCCACCTCAGCACACTGTCGGCTCATGCTCAGCTGACCGTTGACTGGCATCCCCAGATCCTTTTCCACTGTGTAACTTTCCACGGTTGTTGCAACCAAAGTGCAGGACCCAGCACTAGGTCTTCCTGAACCTCGTACAGTTGGCCTCAGCCCATCGATCTAGCCTATCTAGATCCCTCTGAAGAGCCTTCCTACTCTCAGGCAGATCGACACTTACTCCCAACATGGTGTCATCTGCAAACTTACTGAGGATACACTCAACTCCCTTGTCCAGATCACCTATAAAGATATTAAACAGGATCGGCCCCAGTACTGAACCCTGGGAAACACCCCAGCTGGTGACTAGTCATGAGTGTTTTAACTCCATTCACCACCACATATTCTGCAACATCCTTCCAACACCAGAGAGAGCTTCCTGACCCAGTTGTTTGCTTTCTTTTCCCTCCAAATCTCTTATTCACTTTGGACAGATAAAAGAATACATACTTAGAACTGGTTTCCTCTGTTCCCTGCAGCTCATCTCTTATGTATTTAAAGGCTTATATCTCCCATTTGAGTCATCTCTTCTTTATGCCAAATGCCCTGTTTTTCAAAAACTTTATTTGTGGGTGATTTTTTCCCAGCCCCCGATCATTCCTGTTGCTCTCATCTGAATTCCTCCCAGCTGTACTTCCTGAGATGAAGGAACTCAAGATTAGGAGAGGCAACAAAATTAAAAGGTACTTGCAGCCTTGTCCACTTTCCTAGGAAGTGTATGTGAACAATATCCAGACAATATGTGATTGTTTTCCTTCTGCTACATCCCTCATGGGAGATCAAACACAAATTAAATATGCAGAGCCTCTGCAGCATTTGCTTTCACCCGTGAGAGAATGCTATGCAAAGGACTGGCATATCAAAGCACTCTGGATCTGTAAGAGAGTTGGTTATAATCACTTTAATAATAGCCTAGTGAGGCTTTCCAAGAAATGCAGCATCGACAGCATCACCAGCATCTCCACTGTTCCATCCTCATTGTTGGCCTGTGCAAAATGCTATTATCGGAAGATATCTCTTCCTCAATTAAGTCATTCAAAAACATGGACATAAGGAGAATGAGTCTTCCCTCTTAATAATATGTTTCGGGTTAGTATCTTCCTACCCTGCAATACAGGCCTTTGTCTTCATTAAGGATTTAGATTGGGAAATATGTTCTTAGTCAAATGAGAAAAAGCCCACAGCCCACGCTCCTGCGGCAGGCCATGTGCAAGGCAGCAGGAGGCAATGTACGCTGGGGGCGAGCAGCAGTGGGAGAGAGGAAACGGGAATCAGATCTTGGTATTTAGAAGTCGCCCTCTGAAATACAATCAGATGACTTTGCTGGCTGCTTGTCTCACCAGCCCCAACACCAGAACTGATTCCATATGGCCATCCACAACCCAAAATTCAGGGATTGTTACCATTCACCTCACCATGTATCCCCTATTCCTTGGTTAAAGGCTGTATTTCATTTCCTTCTTTCCCTTGCCAAGATGCTAGTTAAAATATGAGCTAAATAAACTCTGTGTTTTAATTTTTGCTTCCTTTTTTTTCTTTCTCTCTCTCTATCTTTTTTTTTTTTTTTTAAGAAAATAGTATCAGGAGCTGTTCTAGAGTCTGTTAAGAACCAAACAAGCGAGAAATGTCATGAGATGTCCTTGTGGGACATGCACCCTCTCTCCTCTCAGCTCCATTCATCTATTCCAGATGGGAATCCCATCTTAAGGATCAGGGGAAGGCCAATAAGGTGGACATCTTGGTGAATGTCTATTATAGACCACAAAACCAGGATGAAGAGTTGGATGAGGTGTTCTACAAGCAGCTGGCAGAAGCTGTGCAATTGCCAGCCCTTGATCTCATGGGGCACTTCAACTTTCCTGATATATGCTGGAAATACAATACAGCCCAAAGGAAGCAGTCTAGGAGGTTCCTGGAGAGCGTGGAAGATAATTTCCTTGCACAGCTGGTAAGTGAGCCTACTAGGGGAGGTGCCTTGCTAGACCTGCTGTTTGCAAACAGAGAAGGTCTGGTGGGAGATGTGGTAGTAGAGAGATGTCTTGGGCAGAGCAACCACAAACTGGTGAGTTCTCAATCCTTGGTGAAGTCAGAGGGGACTGAGCAAAATTGCTACCGTGGACTTCCCGATTTGATGCCCATCTATAAGAAGGGTCATAAGGAGGATCCAAGGAACCACAGGCCTGCCAGCCTGCCTTGGTGCAAGAGAAGGTAATGGAACAGATCATCTTGAGTATGATCACACAGCAGGTGCAGGACAACCGGGATTCAGGCCCAGCCAGCATGGGTTCACAAAAGGTAGGTCTTGCCTGACCAGTCTTATCTCCTTCTATGATCAGGTGATCCACCTCATGGATGAGGGAAAGGCTGTTGATGTGGTCTGCCTAGACTTCAGCAAAGCCTTTGGCACTGTCTTCCACAGTATTCTCCTGCAGAAGTTGGCAGCCCATGGCTTGGACAGGTACACTCTTTGCTGGGTAAAGAACTGGCTGGATGTCTGGGCTGAGTGAATGGACTTAAATCCAGCTGGTGACTGGTCAAGAGTGGTATTCCCAAGGGGTCAGTATTGGTGCTTGCCTTATTTACTATCTACCTTTATTGATGATTTGGATGAGGGAATTACATGCACCCTCAGTAAGTCTGCAGATGACACCAAGTTGGGGGGGAAGTGTTGATCTGCCTGGGGCTAGGGCCCTACAGAGAGAGCTGGTCAGGTTGGATCAATGGACTGACGCCAACAGGATGAAGTTCAACAAGACCAAGTGTTGAGTCCTGCACTTTGGCCACAACACCAGGCAATGCTACAGGCTTATGGTACGGTGGCTGAAAAGCTGCGTGGAGGAAAAGGATCTGGGGGAGTTGGTAAACGCGTGGCTGAACACGAACCAGCAGTATGCCCAGGTGGCCAAGAAGGCCAATGACATTCTAACTTGTACCAGAAATACTCCAGGACCGGGGAGGTGATCGCTCCCCTGTATTCAGCACTGGTGAGGCTACACGTTGAGTACTGTGTTCAATTTTGGGCCCCTCACTACTAGAAAGACATCGAGGCTCTGGAGTTTGTCCAGAGAAGGGCAACAAAGCTGTGAAGAGTCTGCAGTACAAGTCCTGTGGGGAGTGGCTAAGGTAAATGGGATTGTCAGTCTGGAGAAGGGGAGGCTCAGGGGAGACGTTATCGCTCTCTATGGCTGCCTGAAAAGAGGTTGTAGTGAGGTGGGGGTCAGCCTCTTCTCCCAGGTAACAGCAATAGGACTAGAGGGAATGGCTTCAAGTTGCACCAGGGGAGGTTCAGATTGGATGTTAGGAAGAATTTCTTCTCAGAAAGAGTGATGAATTATTGGAACATGCTGCCCAGAGAAGCAGTGGAGTCAGTGGCTCTGAAGGTGTTTGAAAGGGTAGATGTAGCACTAAGGGACCTGGTTTAGGGGGCAGTATTGGTGGTAGGTAATCTTAGAGGTCTTTTCCAATCTTAATGATTCTATGATTCAGAATCAACTTATATTTGTAAAACCTTCCTCTCTCTATGAATAAAACTTATTAAAAATATTGTAAGTGAACAGATTAAGGTAAACATGCTGGATGAACCAATCTTCCTCCTTATTATCACATTGCTACCCAAACTGCAAGAGTCAGGAAAGCTTATTTTAAATGTAGATGTATTTATACTTGGAAGGGTGGGGTCTGATCTATCCCGGAGGGACATAAATAAAAAGATAAAGTCATTTGAGTTTAAAAAGTTGGCAATAAGTAGAGGCGAGAAATCAAGAGTGATTAACCTCAGTTGCTCAGGCCAAAAGCAATGTAAATCCTCCCTTCAATTCCACGTCATCAAACAGAATCAGGCCCAACAATCTCAAAATTTATTGCAAGAAAAGAAAAACTCCAAATCTGCCTTTTCTAGTCCACCTCCCTACCAAAGCAAGGTTGTACAGTTTTATAGTGCTTTCTGAAGTCTAATTTTAGATGTCCCAAATAATGTCGCTTGTATTATTTCCCTCGGGAAGTTCTTTCACAGTCAAATAACTTTCAGTTGAGATTGCCTGACACTCAGCCTAATTTCTGCTTCTCTTAATTTGATCCTGTTTGCACTCCACTGCAGATGGCTCTACCCTGTACCGAGCAAAAGTTTCTTCTGCCCCTCAATATCAGTTCTGTGAAACATCAGAAGTATAATTCAGAAACACATTTGCAGGTACTTGTTATACTTTTCCGCTGTTTTGCTCCTTACAAGTCATCCCATCAGTCGCTGAACATTATTACTGTTCTCTGATCTATAAATAGTTGCTCTTTTTTGTCCTCTTGGTAATGCTAACACTAAAGCTGGTAATTTCAGGTGTCACAGACTGTTCTCTGCTTCTACTCACACTACACAGTTGAATAACTGCTGGGTTTAAGAACCACAGCAATCCTCAAAGCATAACTCAAGCACCAAACTTCTGAAGTCCCAAAGTCATCACCCAGATTTTCCTTTTGAAATGGAAGACAAGGCAGAGTAGATGCAGATTTTCTTTCTTCAGTACCTGCTCTCTCAGTTCTGTGTTAGACTCACCTGCACCCAACTCAGTGCATCCGCCTACGCTTTTACACAGATTTAGTCTCACTTTGCCTGCCTACCAGACATACACAAGATCTCATCTAAAAGCTTCCCAAAGATCTCCTTCTAAAGTATCACTGCCACAGGGCTCACCTTAAGCCAAAGTCCTCCTGGGAGCCTGGCACCATGAAGAGCAACAATGCGGTGTTTGGAGAGCTGCTGCCACCCCTGCTATCACACCGAAGCCCCGCTGAACACCACAGGTCTGTCCACAAGGACCGTACCAAAGTACATCACTTGTCATAGAAGGGTGAGGCATGGAAGAGCCATAACTCCACTTTAGAACAACGCTGAGAAGGAAAAAAGATAAAGGGAAAATCACATTTCAATATATGTGGTAAGCAACATAAAATGATTTCTAAATTAGTAGCTTTTCCTTTTTTTTTTTTTTTTAAATGGTTATAGCCTTTAGGTGATATAATCATTATGATACAACAACACAGCTGGATGAAAATTCAACCATTCTAATCAATTCAGGGAAAGGATTGCAAAACAACAGATTTACTATTACAGGATTTACAATCACTGCAACAGCGCATTCTGAGTTAGATAGTTCAGATGTGGGGAAATTTACAGATTTTTGCTTAATAATGAAAGCTAAGTTGGAGACTTCACCAGTGTGTAGGAAAGTTCATCCAAAATATTGATCTTATTTTGTTGATTAAAATCTGAAGCGTAAATGTGTACCACAAACTCCGTCTCTTCTAGCTATCTTTTACATAATCATATATGATTTCTGAACCATACTGTTCTGAATTCTGTCTTTTAAGTCCTTCTACTTCAACAAAAAATCAAGAAGATTTTAAAATTACACAAGAGAAACAGCATTAATAAGCATCTGTTCAGCTTTCATGGTCTGTGAGATGAATTGTGCCCACACTTGCTCCTCTCAAACATCACTGAAGAACAGCTGAAATCCCCAGTACAAATACACCACAAATGTTTTAATTCCAGTGTAACACATGTAGAGGCAGAACAGGGAGGGATCAGAGAAGAGTGCATGTGTGTTACAGACATTAATTTTTCAGCTATCGCTATCATGCAACTGGAAATAACTTGGAAAAAGCTTCTGTTTGGGATGAACCACATTAGATTTTAATTACCACAGAAACCAAACCAAGTCACACCAAATGCTACGCTTCTTCCTACTGTTTTTAGTGCGAATGATTTTCTGTGTTTAGAAAACAAAACTAGAAAAGAATCAAAGCAGAGCCTCTGAGTATCCTCACAGCCTCCATCCTCTGCAGAAATAAACCTGTCCAAAAATACTCAAAGGATTTTGCTGTATTTGAGAGATTTAAGAGCTACACAAAAGCATGAAACTTACAGCTCACTAGAAATCCAAGCCCTCATACACATACCTAGCTTACTATACGTATTTTAAGACATTCAGAGGTACATTCCCATAGCTGAATAATAAAACTTGAGTCTTTTACAATTTCCTAACAGACCACACCATGGACTGTATTACAAGAAATTTCTGCTCCCGATCTCCATTTACATCAACGCAACTGAAAGGAGAATTGGCTTTTCCATTTACATCGCAATGCACAAACCATGGAGGCTCTTCCTCCATTTAATACTCCATGAAACACTCTTAGGAAGCATTTGCCTACGCAGGGTTTGTGGAATTGTCTCACAGCACATAACAGTATTCCACATTTAAGCCAACCAAGGACCGTAAATCCTCCTCAGCATGGAATGTTTCCACCAAGCGTGATCCAAACAAGAGGGCTGCATCCCCTTTTTTTTCTGCCCCCCAAAAAAAACTCTACACAGTGCAACTCTTGTTCTGCCAGGAGCCTGATAACACTGCGACAAAGCAGCCAGGGCTGACCTAGTGCAGATTACAGGAATCTGAAGACGCCTTGCTTCCATGTGTGCCGTGGGCAGATATCTTTGCTGGGTCCCCGGTGGTGCTGAGGCTACAAATTGAAGTGCTGTGTCTTGACAAATCTTCTCTCAGAGGCAAAGCTGCGCACATGACTTCATATTCCCTACACATGACTATTTTAGGGTGTAGCTTCCTGTGCTCTTTGGGGATCTACCATAGAAGAATGATTGCTGTAATGCTGCAGAATTTGAGAATTTGTCATCCTCTTTAAATCAGGAGTAAGGAAACAGAACTATATATAAGAACAAAAAATGAATTATGCTCACAGCGTTGCTAACCTCAGGTTAAAGAGCTCAAAGAGACCAAGGTAGATGAGAAGCAATTAGGACTGGCACAAAGACTTAAATTTACAAAGGAAACAATTTATACAAAGGTTTCCTTTAAATGCACTGTATCATCCACACAAAGACAGGCCGTATTTCACTGCCAGATTTATAAACAATGGTGAATTTGATATACAGACATTAGCAAAGTTAATCATTGTCCTAAGCTAAATAAAGTGCAGCTCAGTTGAAGTTCAAGGTCAATGGCACATTCTGAAGACGATTGGTTACTTTTATACTCTCCAAGCGTTTCAGTATGAACAGCACTGGAGATGTTTTAGTACAGACAACCTCATGTTCCAAGTTACACCTCAAAGTTCTGTGGTCTCTGCAGAAAAGCAAACTGTATGTTTCCACATATTAATAATATATATTTACAATCACTCACATAGTATCGAGAGATTTGAAAGGTATACTTGCATAACAAATGGTTTCCACCAAAGAAATTCCTACAGTTGTTTAATCAATTCTCCTATCAGAAGAAAGTTTTGCCTTCTAATTAAATAGCAAGCATTAGAATAAAGGGCAGTATTCATATTCTTGCTTGTTTAAAAGATTTGTTATACACAGCTAAAAAAAAGTCTGTTTTCAAGCGCCAATCAAGTGAAAAGAATTTGCAAACATAGATGCTAGAGGACTACGGGACTTATGAAATCCATGTCTCAAATCAATCTAAATGTTCATGCTCAACCACATGATCCTACAATCATCTAATCGCTAACGTTGGAAAAGACCATTAAGATCATTTAGTCCAACTACTGACTTATTCCCACCATGCCCACTAGCCATGTCCCTCAGTGCCACAGCTCCACAGTTCTTGAATACCCCCAGGGATGGTGACTGCACCACTTCCCCAGGCAGTCTGTTCCAGTGCATCACCACTCTTTCTTGAAAAGAAATTTTTTCTAATATCTAACCTGAACCTCTCCTGGTGCAACAAAAGGCCATTACATCTTGTTCTATTGCTAGTTACCTGGGGGAAGAGGCTGACCTCCACCTCACTACAACCTCCTTTCAGGCAGTTGTAGAGAGCGATAAGGTCTCCCCTGAGCCTCCCCTTCTCCAGACTGAACAATCCCAGCCCCTTCAGCTGCTCCTCATAAGACTTGTGCTTCAGACCTTTCACAACTTTGCTGCCCTTCTCTGAACACACTCCAGGGCTTCAATGTCTTTCTTGTAATGAGGGGCCCAAAACTGAACACTGTACTCAAAGTGCGGCCTCAGCAGTGCTGAGTACAGTGGGGCAATCACTTCCATAGTCTTGCTGACTACACTATTCCTGATTCAATCCTGGATGCCATTGGCCTTCTTGGCCATCTGGGCACACTGCTGACTCATGTTCAGCCAGATGTCAACTAACTACCACAGAACTTTACATTCATAACACCTCCTTGACATTTCATTAAGGATCCTATTTTAAACATTCACATTTTTTCACCTTGAAAATATAAGATTACCGAGACCTGCACGCATGCTATATCAGATTGATCTCTACTAGCTTAAGAAACAGTCCAGTGCTTGCCATGCGAGAAAAACAAAAGTGGCAGTGCAATGTGAATCATTCCTCCCTTCAAGACAATTCCTTATGCTATAAGGATAATTATCTTCTAAGGGATGTAAAATGTGATTATACCATCACCTTTGGGAATAAGCTTCCAGGAAAACTTCACCTCAAAGAATGGGAAGTTTTGATCCACATTCTTCCTTTCCTGCTCTTGTTTGCCAGACCTGCTGAAACCACTGCTTCATTTCAATGGCATAACTGATAAATTCATCTTAGATGTTCCTCACAGCAGGGCAAGGCTTCCATACTTACAGGTAAAAGGTACATAAACCCCTGTGTTACTAAGGAAGATGAGCTACACTATGTTGCAAAAATGTTGCATTTTAAGTACTCTAATTAATTCTGTATCCTAAAATAAATAAATGCAAAGTGTTTTTTTTTATAGCTCCTAAAGTGTCATTGCCAATAATTAATAAAATTATGTGCATAACAATGTAATTACTCTCTTATACAGAAAATTATTTTTAAAGTCAACAGACAAAATACCTATCTTCATTGTCATCCATTTACTTCGGACAATGACTTCATTCTTTACAAGGAATAACATATTGTGAAGTCGCTTGTAACTGTTAATTCCCTGGCAAACTGCAGATAAAAGACGCTTCGATCTGCCAACCTAGTTCTGAATTCCTAGTCAAACAAAGTTCTCAAAGGAAGCCATCTGAGTTTTATTAAATTGAAGATTCAGCCCTTCAGTTTTATTAAAGGACTTGAGTTACAATTCTTTGTTAAAAAAAAATCGCATTCAGAGTGGACAATGCAATGGATATCTACACAAACATACAGAATAAGCAGTGAACACCAGACATCCAAAAATAGCCAACTTCCTTTGTTGCTTGCTGAAGAAGGAAAGTAATTCAAGGGGATTAACTGACAGCAGATTATTATTTGAAATTGCATCTACAAAGGAACGAAGGAACAAGGTGTTTTTTTCACAGTTTTCCTTCTCTGAACAAGCAGATTCATTTACAGAGCAAATGCCTGATGCCAGAATGAGCTCTCATGAACACTTTCAGGGTAGCCAGTATCTCCTACCATCACTGCAAGCAGGGACAAGATGAGGACTCATTTAAACTAACTCTCATATCAAGTTTTATCCTGGTTTGGGACTCCAGCTTTCACTTCTACCAGACTGGATTTAGCCCTCTTCTCTCTTTTTTTCCTTCTGTGAAAATCTCTCTCCTTTCCCAGTGGCTTACTGGTCTCTCCATTCCCCTCCCCACTTCCACCCTTCTTTATCTTTGCTCCTTTCACCATTCACCTCCTCTGCGGCTTGCTGCTGATGCCTGCCAGGCAAACTGAGACAATTCATTTACAAGGTTGAGTTGTCTGCCTTGGAGAAAGAAACGGCACATCTTGCACAAGTAAATAACTCTGTGTTGGCAATATCAGAGGTTCAGCACTGATTGCTAATACTGAGAAATACAGAAGAAATGCAGAATAAGGCTGACCTGTCTGTGAAAGGGAAATGTGATCCTAGCAGGTACCAGAAATGTGATTTCTAGTGAAGAAACATATCCTGAGTAAAGTAGACAAGTCTTAAAGCCAAATACAAAGCTTTACCTGATAGTTTTGTACTAGATTGGAATACAGGAAGAAAAAAAAAATAGCAAAAAAGACTGGGCAGAGGAAAGCAGCATAACAACTAAAGTATACACATTCTGCAACTACACAGGGCCTCTGCAGCTCCTGCTACAGCTTTTTTAAAGCAAGATCAGATATTCCTACAAAGCATGGCACTACTCATTCTCCAGTTAAGCCAAGGTAGATTCATGATCACTTGATCCAAGTTTTTTTCCACAACCCACTTCTGTATAATCACCTTGCTACACAGTTATTTCAAGGCTAAAAAAAGATTGCATTCTGCAGTAACCGTCCTGTTAGGCTCCACATCTGTCACTCCCACAGTACACTACAGTCTCCACACACTCTGTCAATTTACTTATTTAGGGACTAATCCATCTCTTATTAATTTTTATGCTCAATTTTCCACTATTTTCAGTAGAACTGATGTCAGTTCCTTAGGGCTTAATTCTGAAAACCCAAGCAAATAACAAGCTGAGGTAGCACAAGTAACATCCCTAAGCACGCTAAGCTGTTTGTGTTTGCACAACTGATCAGTCAAAGTGTCTTTCTGACCAAATCCTAGACAGAATTTGGCAGATGTTTTTGAAGTGATTCATGCATCCCCAAGAGGAGCAAACATTCCTGCTGAAAACAAGTTACTCAAAAATGTGCTGTTTTCCTCATATGTAAGCCTGACTTGCTTTCCCTCCTCGTGATTTTCTTATCTGTCTATTCATAGAATCAAAGAATCATAAAATCATTAAGGTTGGAAAAGACCATTAAGATCATCAAGTCCAACTGTTGACCCACCACCACCATGCTCGGTAAACCATATCCCAAAGCACCACATCTACCACTCAGCTAACACAGCAGATCTACAGATTTTGTGCAGATACTGTGCTTTATTCTTTTCTTCTCTAGCATATGATAAAGGCATAACTGCCTTGGACAGAAGCCCCCAACCTGCCAGGGGTATTTTATACACAGTCAGCAGTGCTGGCATGTGACAATTTTCCTGTACAAAACAATGCCAGCTAGGAAAGCAATAATATAATACCTTTCAAACATGAAGATTCAAGGGAGGAACAAAAGATCCCAAGACCTCCATTGTGAGCTGCTGCCATACTTTGCTCTCCTCATTCTTCCATTTTTTTTTTTTTTTTGTTATTTATAATGAAGAGAGTACATGATATACTAACTAGAAAAAAGCTAAATAGTACAACAGTCATTAATAGAACTGCTTATAGTTAGTGAAAAGGACTGACACAAAGGGGTCACTATCTCTAAACCCATTCATTCACTTTGTTCTCCACTTGGAAGGAAATATTTTCCCCTTATCAAGCAGAATCAAGCAGAAGAACTGGAGTTTCTAGCCAACTCTTTAATTTACGGAGACAGACATTGCAATTGCCACAATGTTAATGAAGGATATAGCATATCCATTACATAAAAACTACACAGCAGACACGGGGTAGTTTTCTTAGATATTTGTATAAGCTGTGTCAAAACTGAGCAAATGTTTTCCTGCTGAACTTTCTGGTTTTTTTTTCTGAGGTTAATGAATTTTATCTTGCAGAAACCTTCCATCAAGTTTTCCTACATTTTTCACTTTGTATTATCACTCATATTGGAGCTACAGCACAGCTATTTTGTTACTCTCCTCTACCCAGCCAGGCTACAATATCATACAACCACAGAATCATAGGATGGCTTGGGTTGGAAGGGACAGTAACAATCATTGAGTTTCAACCCCTCTGCTGTGGACAGGGCTGCCACCCACCAGCTCAGGCTGCCCAGAGCTCCATCCAACCTGGCCTTGAGCACCACCAGGGAGGAGGCATCCACAACCTCTCTGTGCAGTCTGTGCCGGTGCCTCATCACTGAGTAAAAAATGTCTTTCTAACATCTAACCTAAATCTTCCCTCTTTTAGTTTAAAACAATTCCCCTTTGTTCTACTACTATTAGACCATGTAAAAATTCAGTCCTCCTCCTGCTTGTAAGCTCCCTTAAAGTACTGGAAAGCTGCAATGTGGTCTCCCCGGAGCCTCCTCTTACCCAAACTAAACAAGCCCAGCTCCCTCAACCGTTCCTCAAAGGAGAGGTGCCCTCTGAGCATCTTCATGGCCCTCCAACAGCTCTGCATCCTTCTTGAGCTGGGGGCCCGAGGCCTGGATGCTGTATTCCAGATAACACCACTGATGGCACCATTCTCCTCAAGGAGGGCTGGATGTCTCCTCTTAGCAGCGGTCAGCAGTGACACGGGGTCAATGCAAGGAAGAATCAGGTTTCCCATGATCTTATTCAAGGGAGAGCTATTTCTGGTAATCTAAAGGAAATCCATCTGTTGTCTAAATTGTTGTCTAAATTACCAAGGCATGAAAACATGCTTTTCACATCCTCATGAAAATTCTTTAGTTGTTTCACATACCTTCATAGCAGTCCAAAGGTGTCTTTACAGCTGTTGTGCATACTACTGAATGAGGTCACTTAATGATACGCAGAAGTCTACTTAAGGTGGACATACTCAAAAATATACAAGTTGGTCCAAACATATACAGTTGGTGGTACAAAAATACAAGTCCAGAGAAGCTGTGGATGCCCCATCACTGGAGACACTCAAGGCCAGGCTGGATGGGGCCCTGGGCAGCCTGAGCTGGTGGGTGGCAGCCCTGCCCATGGCAGGGGGTCGGAACTGGGTGATCTTTAAGATCCCTTCCAACCCAAGCCATTCTATGATTCTATGATATGCTATTTCCCTTTCTGATCTGGAAGCCCTGAGGACATCTTTCTGTTTCCAAACACAGCACAATTTACACCACTGGTCACCCTGGCTACAAAGGCACAGGACAACCCTGATGCAGAGTCACCAGAGATTAATAAGTAACTGTGAAGTCCCATTAAGGTTCTGCTCTTATCAGCCCATTTTCAGAAAGCTTCAGTCTTTCAAGGAGCATAACTATTTCCTGTAAGAGCACAGGCTAACTGAGGAAGATCTCTAAGAATAACAAGTACCGAAGAGTTTTAGACTGAAGAATTTATTAGATGTTATATTTCATTTACATATTTATTTAGCTATTAATTTTACTTATACTTTGGAAGAAGCTATAAATTTGTATTGGGGCACAACAGAGCCCATCATCATTTTCCCAAAGCAATCACCTACTTCGACTTGTCATCTGATTTATTAGACCTTTAAATGCATGGTGTCAAATACCTACATAACAACGCATCTGATGCTCACACACATCCAGGATCAATCAATTACAGAAGTCCAGGGGAAGAGAGCTGAACTGATCTAGACCCATCTCACCTGTTTTTGTAACTAAACAGAACTTGTCCCAGCCACTGAGTAGAGACACATAAAGCTTCCAGAGAAAGAGATTCTACTGAAAAATCATGTATCTCTTGGAGGTAGGTTCTGACTAACAAAACACACAAAGAAGTTTGATGCCAATCCTTTCACTGCTCTGCTTCCCTTTGGAGCTGGAATAAGCATAAATATTAAACCTTGGTTGATATTTTAACATCATTTAACACATTTTAATTTGAAATATTAAATCATATGTTACTCACCTTTAATGCTTTCAACATTTATCTCTTAAAATGTGCACATACTCTTCTATTTGTTATGACTACCATACTGTTTTTAGTTCAAGGTCTTCTTTCCAGAGGACAATTAATTTCCCAAAATACTGACCTCATCAACACCCCCCAAAAAGTGACTCCTTTGAAATACAAAGAGCATCTATTAGCATAAACATGCTAGGTTCTGTCAAGATGAGATATTCAACAAGCACTGCTGACTTTTATGGTATGGTTACTGCTATGTTTTGATTTACAGTTAAAAAAAAAATCTAAATACTTTGTGCAAATTCAAATTTAATAGTAATCATAATCACATTCATAGCACGGCCCTTCCTGATGTATTACAGTAACCAAAATGCTGCAGGATCTTTACATTTTATTTTGTCTATATTTCCTTTTGGAGGAACCACTAGAGATGGAGAGAGAGAATAAAAAAGCAGTTGCTTTGTATTATACTACATAATAGATAAATGTAGCGCATGTTGCTTTTTCCAGTGCAGAGTCAGAACTTATAGAGCAGGTTCATCTTTCTCAGGAATAGAATAAAACCAGGAACGATCCGAACGCTGATTTCAGCTCTGTACCTATCCCCACATGACCTAAGCCTGAATCTTATGACTCTAACTCACATTCTGGCATCATCTAAAGCAAAACATCCAAGGCACTGTCAGTGAAACAACACACACTTATGCAATCCTTTAAGCATCCTACACTGAGTTCCTTCTACATGGAATCTGGTAACTGACAGCAAAGCAGGCTGCATCCTCCCTCCTCAGGCTGGGCACAGTCCCACAGCTGTGGGCGGCAGCAGTGTCCGGACCGCCTGCACATTCCAGCCAGGACTGCTTGGGTCACAGGGCCACGCAGGAGCAGGATCTGCAGGCACACGTACCTAACGAGTGTCCCAGATCAGACTGCTCTAAGCAAGCCTGTGTTCATCTCCTTCATCTTCTTCCCCGTGGATTGTTTTTCAGTACAAAGAGAGCAAACTGAAGACTTTAACAATGATTTCAGAAACACTCACGTGCTGTTAAATGATCATGAGTTTGTGCTGGACGTAGAGCTGGGGAAACTGAAAATACTGATAGTATCAGGGGCAGTTCAGCATACCATGCAGCACAGACAGTAACAAATTTTGCTGTTGGCAAAATTGCGGCAGTATCCCACTGTCTGAATCAGCAGAAGCACTCAGAAACTTTAGCCCATAAATTCAGACTGTCCCAAGACTGTTCTGTGTTGAAACCACCACCTCATTTCTTCTAAAGAAGATATTGCTGCCTTTCAGCCCTCTCACTTCACAACAGACTGCGTTCTGTCCCAAGCCCAACCCAGCCCACGGCCCTGAGTGCATCCTTCCTATCCCCAGAATCCCTCAATCCACCTGCAGCCACGCTGGCTCCTGCATCCCTCCATCTCTCCTTTCATCCCTCCCTGCATCCTCCCCAGGCTGGTGGGCCGCACCCGGCACTCCCACATTCCCTCTGCAATAGCCACACAAGCATTTAACACAGTGCACTGCTTACGGTTACACAAATCCCCCTTTCCTCATTTCCTCCACATTTACTTCAAGGGCAACAACTGGAAAAAAAGTTCTTCCTGCGCGCAAACAGCCCGTTTGAGGGCGATAAACAAACAGCGCAGCCCCGCAGCTCACACGCAGCCGTGCTCTCCCCATTCACAGCCCCCACCGCATCCCGCAGCCCGGGGCACCCCGACCCCCACTCTCCCCGGCCCTGCAGCCGCCCACCGCCTCCAAGTTTGCCCGGGGAGCCGTCCCAGCCCCGCAGAGCCGGGGAAGCCCCGGCCGTCGCTCTGCACGGCCCCCAGCCCTCCCGGCGAACCCCGGCTGCCGCCTGGCCCCGGTGCCGGCCCCTTCGCCGGCGCCTCCCCACAGCGGCCCCGCGCTGAGTGGAGCGAAGCGGCGAGGCGGGACGGGCCGGGGACGGCGGACAGCCCTCGCTTCCCTCGGCGCCCACCTGCTCGCGGTGCCGCTGCCGGTGTCGCCGGGGCCGGGACCGGCGCGCTCCTCCCCGGGCAGAGGGCGCCAGGTACGGCGGCTGCCCGCCTCCCCTCAGGGAGCGGGGGTTGGTCGGGAGGCGGGGGAAGGAGGTGTGTGTGGGGAGGGAAATCTGAAATCCGGAGGGGAGAGGAGCTCGTCACCATCCTCAGAAGGGAACAAACAAACAAATAACTACACATTAAGTAGTAATTTAATACACACGTGCACGCGTCCTGAACGGGAGACAGACGGCGGCCGGCTGCAGCCAGCTGTTTCTGCTGCCAGCAGCCCCGCAGCACCAGGTGCCACCCGTTCATGCCGGCTCGGGGCAGCAGCCAGGGGCTCAGCCCTGAGTACACGGGGCTTGTCCACAAGAGGAGGCCCTGGATGCCTGCTAAACCCATTCCGCATCCCCAAGCTCATCCCCATCCATCAAACACCCTGCTGCCCTGCAGTGTCCCATCACACAAGCGCACACCTTGGCTTCTCTTTTCAAATGCCCACGTGGAACCCAAAACATTGCCCAACATCACAAAGGTGACACTACTTCATCCCATTGCCAAAGGCCGTCCACTTGGTGAGCTGCATCTGTCTAGGAAGGGGCTGTGGTTGCAGCCAGATGGCTGCCCTCCTTTCTCACCCTCACACCTCAGACTGTGTACTCAGAATATACGCAAACAATCTTGGTTTCTTCAGGATTATTTAAAGACAGATTCCAGCTGGAAATGTTATGGCCTCATCTCTTGGTTTAGATCAGAAGTGGATTTCAGGGGAGCAAGCTACAAGAAACACAAAAAAGCTGATTTCTTCTTCTGTTCCTATGACTTTGCCATTGGGTTCCAAAATCTCCTTACTTCCCAGGTAAGTCCAACTAATGGCAGCCGAGTTTGTACTGCTCAGCAGTGACCATTTCTACATGTGCAGTTGCATTCTGCTGCTAATGTGTTTATGCACAGGTCTAATCTGAAACAGTCAGCTTTACCCACGGGACAGCATTCACGTGCATTTATTACACTGAAGTATGCACTGAAGTATACAATATTTGCCACTGGGCTGGTGGTAGCAAGTTACAGGAAACTGTGGTGCATTACATTTTATTTGAAGAGCCCTTCAGGGCTGCATGCCAAGGGGTTGTAAAAGTCTTCTCTTTCTGTTTCATCTTTGAGGGGCATAGGCGGAAAGTGTACAAGTGCTCACTTCCCAGTACTGAATCCAAAGACACTCCTGGAATGAGCAGTGCTACTGGAAGAGGCCAAGCTGTTTTGTGAAGGCTAGTGTGATGAAATCCAATTAAAACAAATGAAATAAAAATGTGTATCACTCAAGAGAAGACCCCTTCCATTCTTTTTTTTTTTTCAATACTAGATTATGATTATTATTAATAAATTGATCACTTATTTAAAAATGCCTTTCTACACCAAGAATATGTTTATGACACTGTTATCTTCAAGACTTCCTGATAATTCCACACAAGAAAAAAGAACACCTGAAATAAGTAAAACAATTTAGGAGGAGATGAAGAGTATCCCATGCAGCGGAAGAAGAATGACACTTCTATTTGGCATGATGGTTCAGTTTTTGAGTACAAAGATCTGAGATACTTCATTAACATGTGTCAGCATAAGTACTTGTCAAAGAAAGTACTCAGAAAGATGCATTCATGTTTTTTTTTTTTTTTCCATCCATAAATAACCAAATGTAGAAGGTTCTGTTCGATCCATTATTTGGATACTTTTACACATTACTGGTTCTTTAATTTGTTGGTAAGATCCTAGCAACTAGAAGATTTATACTGTATGTGAAGGTGACAGTACTGTTCATACAGATATCCTCAATCCTACTACAAAGTAGACCACCATACAATGATCTACAGAGTCAAAAAAACCTTCCAAGGACCCAAACTGAGCAGGCAGGTGGCTTGCCTCAGCTGAGTTTTGTGCTGCCTTGGTTCTGCTGCTAGCAGCACACAGCCCAGCTGGCCTAAACCAAACTCCTTCAGAACTTAACCCTGGAGAACTACGGGCTCCTGAGAAGAGCTGATGTTCCCACTCCAGCTCAATGTCAGTGCCACATGCGCAAGGTTTCAGGGCTGTTTTTGTTGCTGGTTGGTCAACAGAAACTGTGAAATCAGGTTTGATACCTGCTGTCAAATAAAAATATCATGTTTCCACATTTTCTTGTCCATAAGCTTGTACATTACCTAAAATCAGTGGAGAAATGTACACATAGGACATATTGCAAATGTGGCTTCTACTGGTTTTTTCTTTTGTTGTGTCATTTGAATTGCTTTAGGGAGCCTAGTACATAAATTTGTTCCTCTTTAATTAACTTAAATATTTAACTCAAGTACTTAAAATGCAAATGTGTCTGGAAGTTACTTTACAATATTAAGTATTCCCTCAGCTTTGCTTCTGGTGTAGCTCGTGTTGTACTTCTTGATCACATCAGTGGTTGAGTATCAATGATAATATCTTATCCTAAATCTAGGAGAAATGCAATATATTTAATATATTAAAATACCTTTTAAAGACGTAACAAAAATACTGATAGGCCAAGGCATTTCTGCATAATCTGAAAAATAGCTTTACATTAAAATGCATAGAACAGAAAAGCATTAAGAGCAGAAATAGAGATGTTTCTTGCTTTTAGCCTGCCATTTGATTGCACTTCTGAATAGCTTCCAACAGTTGAAAGCTGTTTCACTAGGTCTCAACCATTGTGCTTGACGACTTTGTTAGCTCTGATTCCACAATTAACAGAGACATTCCCTTGTATTAACATAGACATTCACATATATTTGCCTCCAAATGTTGATCTTTTCCTTGTTTTCTGTACAAATTCTGTACTTTATTCTCCATAAAGTAACTCAAATCCTTATTTTTGCTCTAGTATCTTTTGCTCTAATAAAACCTTATTTTTCTTCTAATAAGAAAGGCAACAAATTTCTAAAAGTGACTGGATTACTTGCTATAGAACAATGGAGCCATGTTTACAAATGCAGTTTAGGCAGCAATACTGAGGGAATCTGTAGACAAATAATTAACAGAGATGATTTCCCTAGAGGGGAATACTGGTGTTTACTTTTTTTTCTGTGTTTTTAATCCAAATCCTAAACCCTTACTCCTGATCTTGTTGAGCAAGCTGTTTGCTGAGTTCTTTGGAAACGATGTTGAAGTTTGTTCAGGCTCATAGTAAATAATTAGTACCTACTGTGAATTCCTTCCATTAACTGTATTTATTTTGCTTACTTCTGTTTGTGCTGTAGGATGTCTTTAAAAGTATCTCTTAGCAATAAAGCTTTGCATTTTCTTCAGTGCTTGGTTCTGCCATTCATTTTCTGCATGACCTCTGTGAAAGTACTTAATCGCTCTTAATAGCATGAGTGGAACAAGAATGCATTCATTAATATTTGTGAGGTTGCCAGACACGATGCTGCTGCGAGCATTTACAGTACCTAACAGAAATTATAATTGCACAATCCAGCTGGTTAATGTTTATCCAGTTACCGAACAGCTAAACAAAAAGCAGAGAGGCAGGCCTACTCTTGTCTCTCGATCAGTATTGAATTTTAAAGGAATTTTTCCATGTCAAAGCTGTAGAATTAAGCACTGGATGAATTACTGTTAGCGGGCCTCTGTAGAGAATAATGAGCTGAAAGCATGGCCGGTGCCAGCCTGCAATTAGAGTGAGAAGTGAAATACAGAATCAGAACACCATTTGCAAATCTCACTTTTCAGAGCATAACCTTTTCATCCCCACCAGGGGGAGTGTACTCAAAGATAACAATTAGCAAGCACAGATGCTGTATTTGGAGTTGATGGTGTCCTTTGCTTCTTTCTTGAAATAGAAAGGTACTTTGTGATCTTTGAAGAAGAAGCAGCATGAGTGTTTTCCTGCATCCTGCGCTTTGAACATGTTTTGAACACTATTTTTTTTAAGTATTGATGTCAAGTATAAGATTTAGCTCGGAGTTTATCTAGAACAGAATGCCCAACAAGAAGAAAAGCCTCCTGCACAATGGCAGACGCAGCTATTAACATGGCACATGGAGCTTAGATATTAGCATAGTCAAAGAGCAGTGTGAGTATGCATCTGTTGGTCTTGGCTATACATGCCCCAGTAACCCCTGCTGCTCCTGATGGTACCTCAGACATAACTGACTGTTCTCAGCAAAATACTGTCAAGCGTTTGCTCACACCCGGCCTCCAGTCTGCCCTTCTTCTCTGTCTAGTTCACACCAGTAAAAACTGAAATACTGTTCAGCTATGCAGTCCCTGAAGTCATGCTGCTGTAGAGGCATCATGCTGCTGTAGACTCATAATTTAAGTGTGTAAGCAAACTTGCAGCTTCCCTATGTGGATATTTCATTGTAAATATTTAAGGTATTCTTTGAGATAATTGGCTCTTTGTGTCTAAAGAAAGGTACTGTCTCATTTGAAACTGAGATTTGAACATACTGTTAGTAAATGCCTATTCAGCTTTTCACCGCCTCACAAGAAAAGATGAGATACTTTACAGTCTGCAACATAAGAAAAATATGCATGTAAGTCCCACTGGAACAAATGGATCCACACACATTGTTTACAAGTAGAGCTATCAACATTCTTATAGGTATTTAAAGACATTTTTCTCTTTGAAATGTAGTTGGTATCTCTCCCAGCCCTCGAGAGCACTTGAAGTACTTGAAGCTCATTGTAGGGATCTGAAGAAGGGAGTGCCCTCTGCTGCACTATATGCAGATAGGATTTTCAATCCAATTGTTAGCAGGGAAAGACTGCACTTGAAGGGCTATCATCTTGTTCACCGTCAATGTTCTCAGCAGCATTTACTGATATTATTACTCTCCGGTTTTGTCTCAGATGACATTATTATTTTCTGTCATTCAAAAAGATGAAATTAAATAAGGATTTATTATCCTGGAACACTTCTAAGTGAGGAGTTTCTCCTCAGTACATATGAAGCGAACAATACAGTTTGTGGTGTAACATTCAAGTACTACTACTAGCCACCATAGGGCAGGGATGAAGAAGATTATAATGGATAATTTCAGAGGAATGGCTGGTGACGGGGAAATAAAAAAAATCAGTTAGTAGAACACATGTCTTGGAAGCTGGAAAATAGGAGACACAAACTGTGAGCAAGAGAGAATTTTACAGCTGGGAATACAGCACTGAGATGCTCTTGTAGCTCATGAGAAAGGCACTGTCTTAGCAAAAGAGGGTGTGGCACGGCGAAGGGAATCATAGAACCATAGAATGGCCTAGGTTGAAAAGGACCTCAAAGATCATCTAGTCTCAACCCCGCTGCTGAGTGCAGGGTCACCAACCACTAGACCAGGTCGACCCAGAGGGAAGTCTTGAAGAAAGCTGCTGAGTACAGAAACACTGTCGTGCTGGAAATTTGAGTGGACAGGACATCTCTAGATATTACTGGGAGGAACACGAGCATTTTCCCTTACATTTAGGTGGTTGCTGAAGACACCATGCTGAAAACAGCTATCAGGAGGAAGGTTGTTGGAAAAGGGAGGCAATTAGATAAGCAAATGGAAGAAAATAATAGCTTATGATTGTGATATTCATAGTTCCCCTTTCTTGCTCTATAATTGAATCCCATTCAGACTGGACTTTCAAAGTACAGAGCTAGAAAAAAAAGATGGAAATGAAGAAATGTAACAAATATCTATGGACAAAGATATTTCTACCTCCCCCGCCAATCCTGAGTTCACTTGTGCTGTAGGAAGAGCAGGGAGATCAGTACAGAGCAGCCTGCTGCATGTTTTTTTCTGTAACACCCTGTAGAAAGTCTTCAGAAAAGATGTTCAAGGCCTCAGGTCTGTGGTAGGAACAGTGTTTTACTGAGATTTTCATCTCACTACATTAAAACACATTTTTTTGCAGAATAAAACCTGACAGCGTATTAGAAATAAGCATCAAAAGGAGAGGAGTGGATTCTCCTATTTGTTCTCTTTCTTCTGTAATTTTTTTCCTTTCTCTTTTCTCTCTCTCTTAAAAAAATAAATAAAATTTTCTATTTATGGCAAACTGACACGATAATTTCTGGGAGTCGGTGGTGTTCCCATAGAAACAGCCTTGATTTTATGATATCACTGCAAGTTGCTGCAGTTACTCTGCTATGTTCTAATTAAAACAAAATCTTCCTGGATAAATTGCATTTGAATCTTCAAACATTTTTCTAGGTAATTGGGCTTGTATAATCTCCATTTTTCTTTTGACCATGTCTGTGTAAGGGCCAAAAGACTTCTGTTGACCAAGACACCATTCTTTTTGAAATAATCTTTTTGTCTCAGACCTGCTATGTTCATAAAATCCTAGTGGGTTTTTATAGCTAATAATAGTATACATAAGTGGCTCTAAGTGATTTGTGGAGTAAGAGCTGTAACTATTACATGCCACCGAGGAGCTGCTTCTTTTATTCAACATTTAATACTTTGCAATAACAACAGTTTTTATTTCAGAATCTCAGTGCACTTCCTGTTATAGTGACTTAAAGTGCTAACAAATTCTGTATTAAAAGCCAGATATTTGAGTGACTGAAATTAAACTCTCCAGATAATGAGTTCAATTGCCATGCGGTAACTGCCCAGAACATTTTGTAGGAGGCACAGGGTGTCAAAACCACTCTTTTGTTTACATACAAGTCCCCTATATTGCAGAGAAAAAGCTTGATTGCCAGCTCATCTTTTCCGTATGCTGAGATGAAAGTAAAATTTTGGGCTTTTTCTCATTATGAAATGTATGAAGTTAGAGGATGGAAGGGCAAACTGAAAGAGGCACTGAAGTAAATGGATTTCTTTGAGTTTGTATGAGCTTGGGAGAGACCCACTGTGGTTCTTACTGGTGCAGACTAAGACACCTCATCTTCTCTGCCAAGAGAAAAATGCTGTTGTGAAATTTGCTTTTTAAAGGGACAAAACACAAAGAGAATAACCCAGCTCTCCTTCTTATACTTCTCAGAGCTGTGGCAAACTGACCGACACAGCCACAATCATCAGAAATTCTCAGTAAAAGGCAACACGATTAATGGTACAACTTTCTCATCTCCCTAAGAAAACTAAGATTAGTTATAATAAGTATTATAAGTTATAATTAGTTATATAACTTATTTGCCAAACAGATGGTAATTTACAAAAATGTATAAGTCTCACAGGTGGAAAACCTAGGAACAGAATTTGGGGAAAGATCTTTTCCATTTCTCTAATATAAACCTCCCTTTCAAATCCCATCAAACTTTTCATCAAATTTCCTTTTATTTGGTGCTATTATTGTGCTTTGTCATTTGTTTTTGATCATATATTTATCAAGTCGCCAAGCTTGTCCTCAGATAAACTCTCATAAATAAAGTTTACATGAACATGAAGTAAAATGGGTCAAAAAGATGAACACATTCTCAGAGGATAATGGGATATTAAACATGCCAGGGCAGAGATCATGTTTCTATTCTGAGGTTGGAGTGTGCTGTTTATAGGGGTCGGGAAAAGTTGTCTGAGCATCCTGGATATTGCAGCAGTAAAAAAAAAAAAGGAATATTTGTTCCTCTAAGAAGTACTGCAGGACCCATAGCCTTCCAGTCAGCTCATTTCATAAGAACAACATGAGCTCCAACTAAAAAGCGAAATGAATAAATAAACAAAACAAGCACGGATTAAATCATTTCTAATTGAGTTTCCAAGGTTAGCAAAGACACACTGTGGGAGGAACAGCTCAGCACTAATCTGACTAATTATTTTGGCATTTAGCGTGAGTGGGCTGCGGAAAAGTCATCCCAAGAAGTCAACCTGGTTGCTCGTGGTTTCCTGTCTCTCCAGAATGCTCCACAGCAGGGCAGTGCTGGGCTCTGCAGTTGCTCTGCAGGATCCCCCAGATGCCATTTTGTGTCTCAGCCAGCCCCAGCACGGAGGGCAGCACGACCCCATGGAGACAGAGCAGCTAGTACTGCTAGCAACCGTGCCATTTCTTTTTACCCAGCAGGCAGCTACTTTGTCTTAACAGATGATTTCTGCCTGTTCTGTTCCCTCTAGTTCTTTCTGTTGTATTGAATACTTCCCTCTTCTCCAGCTGGATGCCAGTTTTGGAGTCACCTCTAAAAAAAAAAGGGATCTAGAATTCACCAAAATTAGAGGTTTCACACCAAGAAGCATCTACCATAGCTACTTCTTTTATTGTAGTTAATGTACATTTCACAAATCTTTCTCTATACAGCTTTGAGGTTAGCTATGTTTCTTTCTCATTCTGATATGTAATAGATTGCCCACTCTTATAACTTTCCGGGATTTTCAGGTTTTTGGTTTGGCATTTGTTGTAAAGATAGAAAAAAAATTCAAGGGGGTTGACTAGAAAACTACTTTTTTAATTAACTACTCAAAAATATGTTTGTGAATTAAACAACTTCTTTTTGGAGAATGGTACATTTCTTTGTGAGTTAAAAAAACAAATAAACTGTAGACAGTTTTGAAGAAAATGAGATTTATTAGGCAAAGTTTTTGTGCTTTCACCACAGGCAGCTCAAAACATCTTTGTGGTATAGGCAAAAATGAATTTTTCTGTCTGGAGAAGAAGACTGGGGTCTTCCTGCCACAAGAGCTATGATGAAGAACTGAAAGGACAGTTCAGGAGAGCCAGACATGATGCTGCCAGTCGATTTGGTGAGTACAGCATTCTGAAATGGCTCATTTTCTGTCCTAGCCAACAGCCATGATATGGTTTTCAGTCTCTGGCTTTGAAAAATTGGAAGCAGGGCCATGGAAGTCTGCTGCCCATGTAGCTCTGTGCTGCTAATAAATGACCTAGAATCACTGAGTCATAGAATCATTTAGGTTGGAAAAGACATTCAAGACCTCTCAGTCCAACCGTCAGTCTGAACCTGCCAAGTACTGTCACTAAACCATGTCCCTTAGGGCCACATCCACACAGTTCTTAAATACCTCCAGATTTCCAACACTTCCTTGAGAAGCCCATTGCAATGTCTGACCACTCCTTCCATGAAGAAACTCTTCCTGATGTCCAATGTAAGCCTCCCCTGGTGCAACTTGAGACTGGAAGCCTACAGAGTTCCGTTCCTCTCCTTGCTTAATTTGGAGTATTTAAGTCTGATATTTTAGGAGAGTACCCTGCTCATTAATTGCAGAAAGTGAATTTCTACTCTTCAAAGTCTCCACTTTATTTCACTCCAGTCATTGGATCTGGGACTGGAAGTCACAGATGAGTGCCTTAAACAGCACTTGCTCGCTCTTTCACTCAAAGAACATCTCAGTTGTGAACTGTATGAAGCACCTGTGTGGTAAGGGCTGTGAGGAAAGTCTTGTTGCCTTGGCTTTGGCACTGAATGTGGATGTCATTCCCGGTTGCCAAAGTATGATATTATTCTTGATTCTCACAAAAAATCCAATTTTTTCATTCTGATTTTCACTCAGTTCACCACACAACTGAGATTTATATTTAGTTTTGCATTATTTTAACTACTATACTTTTATGTCATCAGCTTCCACTCTTATTGTTCCTGCAAGGTGTTGCATAAATTAAAACTGAACCTTCCAAAGATAGAAGAAAGTGGTTTTCTTTCTGTTTCTGAATCAGATTCTGTTTTCTCTTCCCAGTTTTAATGTTCTGCATGTTTTTATGGAGCTCTGCCAACCCAATTTGTCTATTACACGTCTATTTATGAACCTTAGGACTTACCCATGCAATTGAGGAAGAGGAGTAGAAGTTACTGCACATGAGTCAAGCCATGGCAACTGCCCCGTGCACAGGTATAGCCCACAGTAGATGGGTTACATTATACTCATAATGTATGAGTATACTCATAACAGTGAGTTATCTTAAACCTCTTTCAGTGATGGGCTTATCTCTCTTCTATACTTTCCTGGGATGCTACTGGTTATCATTATTCCAGTTATATAGATTTATCTGTTTGGACTCTCTATCCCTCTATCCTGTTAGTAATTAAACTGCCTTCTTCAATACATTTAACCTTTCATATCTTTCCTTTTTTATTTTGCTTTAGTTGACAGCCACTGCAGAAAACTTAGCAAACTTCACTCTGCTGTGGATGTCCCTAGTAAACATTGCAGACTGATTAGAAACAGGTATTCAGCGCAGGAGAAAAAAGAATGAGAGTGAATGCCAACCAGTCTGTACACAAAGGAAGCGACTCCCTTTCTAAATGAGCACCTGCTGTATAACAGACCTCTCATCTTACCTCAACACTCCGAAGTTCTAACCAAAATTGGTGGACAAAGAAGAAAATATGAAGGGGACACCTAAAAGCTATGAGAGATACGAGACAAGACTGTGTGTCTGCTGCTTTGGGTGACCTTGAGGCAGGCTTTCTTTGGTTATGAGGCAGATCTCAGAGGCACTCAGGGCTGCAGGCTGCATGTCAGGAGTATTTGTATTGCAAATGCTAGAGGTGCAGGCTCTGCAGGGAGTAATAGGTTAATGCAATGCAAAAAAGGGCCTGGAAAGCAGCAAGTCTAATTGTTACAGCTGTGCAACTAAAGTAAAGAAAGGAGCGAGAAAGAAGCGAGACTAACAAGGGCTCAGGTACCACACAAATAAGCAGGATGTCTATAGTCCTTCCAGGGACTAATTTGGTCTTTGAAAGGTACCTGTGGTATCACAGCTGTAGAGAGGGATATGTCCAGCTATTACTACCAGTCCAGCTACCAGTATTAATGGTGGGTACTCAGTATGCTCTGCGTACCCACCACTGATAAGGCATGGATCTCGTGTGCATCCTTAGGCTTTGAGTTAAGTATTTAACCATTTAGAAAGCGCCGTGATGAAAGAAAATAGCCATTGATATGCAAAAAGATGTAAGGAACAAAACAAACGTATACGAAAGAGACTTGGAGCTTGAGGGTTATGGGATTCAGGTAGCTGGACAACTGACCACTGCTTGATTGACAGTAAGCCACTGCTACTTGTAATCCTATCTTAATAAGGCAAGTCTGATGACAAACATGGTATCAAGTTGAGCTCAGTGGCAGAGCAAGAATGTGAATTAATTCAGCTCCTGGAAAAAGTAGGATTTGAAGTCCATTCTTGGAGCATCCAGTTGTGGCTGAGTAGCTGCACTCTGTGGTGCTGGCTGCAGGAGTGAGACCTACGTGCAGGATGGTCAACACAAGGGGCAAATAGATGAGACAGCTTTGTTCTCATAGCATGGAACACCGTGGGTCTGAAACAAATCAACAGGAGTCTTTTTAAACCAATATTTTCCCATCCATATTGTCAGTGTATAGAACCTTGGCTTACCCTGCTAACACGCAGAGATGGAACTAAAGCAATCCCTACATCTAGTCCCTCTCCAGAATCTAAACTCAACTTGCTTTCCAAAAATGAGCTAACTGTGGACAAAATGTGGACCACATTTTTTTGCATCTCAGCGTCTTTCTTACAGTTAACTCCATGAATGTTCTTCCCTCATTGTTTGTGTAACGAAATGCGACAGTTATTTAGTACCCTACCGTAAAATGAAGAGCAAGACCACCTGTCGATGGCTTGTGGAGCTGAGTGCAGCAAAATCACCTTGCCAAGTCACCAGGAGGCTGCCATGTGTTCAGAAGAGATTAGTGCAACCATGGGACACCTACAAAATCTGCCTGGAATGTCTGCAGTCAGGTGATTGCTTTCTGCAAGTGTTTTTATCTCTTTGACAGATTGTTCATTGCAGCATAGGGTATGTGAATGGAAGACAGTTGGCCTGCTTGACTGTTTTGTTACTTCAACATTAATGAAAGAGTGTAAACACATTATAATAAAGGCAGTTACACAGATTAAATGGAAGCAACCAAACACTGCCTTAGACCTGTGAGCAGATCTTTCTAACGCCAGACAGTTGCCAAAACTGTGACTATTTTCATAATATTCTCCTACATGGAGCAATAAAATCTGTGCTTTATGTGCTAAATTTCCATGCATGTATATGAATATGTAAAAAGGAAAATGATTTGGTTTGACATAAATGCAATTGCTGTAACTGTGACAAGGTATACACACCCAAACACAAGAGGCCACTGGTAAAGAAAGCTGATCCTCATTTTCTGCTTCAGTCTCTCAACGTGGCTCAAGCTGACGAAAGGATTAACAAACAGAGGTTGGAAGTCACAAACTGACACTGCTCCTACTGCAGTTACTGTAGGAATAAGAACAAAGGCAAAGAGACCAAGAGACGATTTTGAAAGTGTTGTTCATACTGCTTTATTCATAAAACCAGTAGAAACACACCAGTTCATTGTTCAAACCCTTGGCCAAATTTCATTTGCTTGAAGTAGCAAAGCCTGGCTGAACTGAAGTGCACACCTCTTTGTTGCATGTGATACAAATCCCACCTGTGTTGAATCACAGCAGTGTGTTACAGGTCACAGCTGCACTGCTCTGATTCTTCAGCTCAAAATGCAGCAGCATATAGAATCATAGAACCACCAAGGTTGGAAAAGACCTACAAGATCATCCAGTTCAACTGCCCACCTATCACCAATAGTTCTCACTAAACCACATCCCTCAACACAACATCTAAACATTCCTTGAGCACCTCCAGGGTTGGTGACTCCACCACCTCCCTGGGCAGCCCATTCTAGCGCCTGCCCATATAGAACTTTGAGGTTGTTTCCCCCAAGATCCCCAGTATCAGTTGAGACAGCAGCCTACACACAAGCTTCCACTGAAAAAAAATAAATTGCAGGCCATATAATTGAGAAGATAGCCTAGTAAATATAATTAGACACCACCACATCCTATACAGCCTAGATCAGCAGGTTTTGAAGTACAAGTTGTCCATGTAGTGGATTGGGGTGTCAACTTTGGATGATATTTCAACTAAGCAAAGCTTTACTCTAATCAAGGAATTGTAGTTTTGTAAAGAATTTGCAAGAACATTTTTACAATAAGGTGCACAAATCAGGCAGCTTAACCCACTGGCAGCTACACGAGTAGAGGACAGATAATACACAGATACTGAGGTATTTTACATCGTTATTCCCTACTGCTGCCCACTTTACCTCTAGATTTTGTACTGCATAAACTATACCAGCTTAAAACCAGATACAGTTAAGCCAATACATGGTAACCATCATCCATGTAAAATAAGATTGATCCAGCCAATTGAATTTAGAAGTTATTCCCAACCAGTGCCCATTCACACCACTGTCATAATCCAGTCTAATCCTCACCACTTTGTATGAACCATGACTGCTAGAGCCTTATGTCTCCCACACTTTTTATGACTACATCTTGCTCTTTACACAACAAATCATCAGCTACACCTTGTTCCTTAAAGCAACAGGAAGCAGGAAAATATAGCTCTGGCATTCCTCCCAGGTCTTAAACAAATACATACCAGGGTAGATGGTTTACTGAACATATTCTAACTATGAGTAATGTTTGTATACAACATGCATGATAAAGCACTGGACTATTTCAGTTTTGCCACAGTATCTTCAGGACATGAATTGTACATGCTGCACAGTGCAACTGTGACACTGGTAATGGCCACGTTCTGAGCACACTCTGCTCTGATACTTACGTGACTGGAACTGAAGCTTCCTTTAAGGTTGAACTTCCTCTGGTACCGGCAGAAGTTGGGCTTAAGTGTGAGATCTGCCCTGAAAGAGAAAATTTCCACTGCCAATTTAATGTAAAATTTCCTTAAGGTTTCCTCCTGAGAGCCCTTTCAGCAGTCCTCATCAGGAAGCCTGTTGGTATCAGCAGCACAGAGAATGGCCTTTGCTGAGACACAAGCCAAAGCTCCCAACCCAAGGTAACTCAAATTGGATCATCAGCTCAAAACAGACTGCAATACAATTACAAGAAGCTCTTTATTTCAAGAAGAGAGGGAAAAAACATCTTGTGTATATGTGTATTTTTCCATTTTTGCAGCTGATTGAACTGAGTGATATACGTGGTTGGTCACATCACAGTGAATTACCTAAAGGAACATTTCATGATGATAAGGTTCATGGTTCACTGGAGACATAAAAGACTTTCTTTGTTTAAGTGCCCAGAAAGAAGTTGCTCTTTGGCATTTTTATTTTTCATTGAATAAATCATGTGAAACTAGAGACTTGTCCCCCACCTCGTGTGTGACATTTAAAAAAACTGGGATAAACAGGAGAGGATTAATGATTATGTAAGCACTGCATTTCACAAAGGGCAGGATCCCAAACACCCTCACTGTTGTTGGCTGGAAGATCTCAGCCTGCAGAAATAGGGGATTAAATTACTTCTTGCAATGTTCAGCATCAGGGAAGGGATGCACCACGGACCAGGAGTGGCCATCTTTGATCTTCTAGCTGCTTCTAAACCCAAATTTTCTGAGGATCATGTTTTCCTTCTGTATAGCTGGCTTTTAGGAACAGCCAACAGCGTGAGACTAGAGAAGGACTGGCAATTGCAGAGCTTTGATTCAAATGGTACTGAGGAACACGGAATCAAATTGGTCTGAAAAAACAATTTAAGGACGACTTGGAAAAAAATTGCTAGTGGTAACTCCAAGCATGAAGATAACCTAAAAGTGATATGAAAGTCTGTCAGCTATGTAGAAGAATTAAAGATACTAATTTTGTGGTTGAGGTTGGCAGGGACCTCTGGGTCCATCAGTCCAACCCCTGCTCGAGCACGAACACTCAGAGCAGGGTGCCGAGGCCATGTCCAGGCAGCTCTTGGAGATCTCCAAGGAGAATCCACAGCACCTGAGCAACCTCTGCCAGTGCTCAGTCACTGGCACAGTGAAGAAGTTCTTCTTGATGTTCAGAAGGAACCTCCTGTGTTTCAGTTTGTGCCCACTGCCTCTTCCTGGCCCTGGGCTCCATGAAAATAGACATGCCTCCTTCTCCCTTACACCCTCCCTTCATATATTTATGCACATTTCTGAGACCCCCTCTCTGAGCCTCCACTTCTCCTTGCTGACCAGTTCCAGATCTCTCAGCTTTCCCTCATATGTGAGGTGCTCCATTTCTTTCACCATCTTTGTAGCCCTCCCTCCAGTGTGTCCGTGTGTCTTTTGAGCTAGACTACTCAGAACTGGGAACAGCACTCCAGATGCGGCCTCATCAATGCAGAGTGGAGAGGAAGGCTCACCCTCCTTGGTCTGCTGGCAACAATATTCCTAACGCAGCCCAAAGTTCTGTTGGCCTCTTCTGCTGCAAGTGCATGTTTCTGGCTCATGTTCAACTGGGGTCCACCAGGACCCTCCATGGGTAATCCTGTTTATGCAGCCATCACACAGCTTACAAGTAACATTAATTAGTCCAGAAAAATTGTGAATGAATGATAACATGCTAGCTTTAAAAACAGCTGCTTGAAATCCAACTGATTAAAGAAGCAGAAGTGTTAACTGAATCATTTCTACCGATTTTTATGAATGATGATCAATCAGAGTTACACAGCCCTTGTGGCTCTTGTCTTCATAATAACCAATCCAACAATGCAAATAAGAAGGTGCCTGCTTTCAGCTGTTTCTCGCAGCAAGGCATGATAGTGAAAGTTACGTCATTTACATTTCAAAGGTTTTACCTACTTGATTAATCCACTTTAAAAATTAAAAAAAATAATAATTACAGCTTCCTTAATTTTTGCTTGTACTGTTATGGCGATATTTTGATGGGTGCAGCCATTGCTAAGCATTGCTACACACTGCTTCTGCCTCCGGGAGCTGAAAAATGGCATTAATTCTCTTTTACCACTGGGTGGCGATCTCTTAAAAATTATGAACACCCAAAGTACCTTGCCTGAGCTTTTACTTTTGGTGTAACTAAAGGAAATGAGACTTTAATACTTCTGTTTTGCAGCAGTGCCGTCAGTGTAAAGGAAAACAGTACCTGTAGTCTTCTTTTTAAGCAGATGACACCAAAGCAGATCTGGCTATATTGAAAACTGCGTAATTTTATAATGACAGCTGTGCTGGAGTATTTTATGCTGCACAGTTTTTTGAGAAATCAGAAGGAAAGGGCATTCTATGCATCCACATGTAACCTGCAGTCTTGGAGGAATGTTTTAGGAGTAAATCCTCTCTGACTGGCATCCATTTTGAAGTGAATCGTAGCTGCTTTTCAATCGCTGGGTGTGAATTTGTGGATCCGGATACATTTACACACAAGCAGAACTGTTCCATGTGCACCCTAGAGGGACTTTGTCATGTCAGCAAGTCCCAGTTGCATGCCTGTTTATTATAAAGATTAGTGAGGCTGTAGACACACCTAAATGGAATCAAGTTTCTAGGTGCACCATTTCACACCAGCTTTAAATTTGTCTTTCCTTTTTTTTCCATTTGCAAATTTTACAATCATGAGAGTGAATTGTGACTGTCCTCTCATGAAACAGTGCTGCTTCCTAAAGCCAAAGGCTTTCTGATTTTTGCCCTATTTGTTATTTACCCTATCCCTGTACGCTGTGCTCGCAGTGGAGTAGATGGTTAAAATAAACATTTCCTCTCACACTTTGATTATTGCCCAGATTAGGAAGCCACTAGGAAGGCTTCACCTTCAGCAGTGGAGTAGCAAGTGCAGTTCTGCAGATGCATTCAATCCTTTGTAATGTCCTCAGATACGAAAACAGAGGAAGCAATGTAAGCAAGAAGGCAGACAAAAATAGAGAAAATTCTCAGAGAAAGCCAGCAATTAGGGGATTTAATATAGAGAGTGCAAGCCTTGTCAATGGACAGAATTTCTAAATGGTTTTATCATGTAGCCTTAAAATGCCACTGTCTGAATTGCTGAGCACTCCAAGTTCTCTTAACTGGTTGAACTGAGAAATTTTTCAAATAAGAATTAGGTACAGGTTAGATATAAAACTAGCCGCTAGTGCTGCAACCCTAGGCTAAAAGTCTGCCCTGCATGAGAAGTCTTACAAAAGTGATGGAAGCACACGTTATTGTACTGCATCTGTTTGAAAAGGTTCTTGCAGCTTAAGGATAATTCTGATTCATATTAAAAGTGGGTTGAAGAACTCCTTTATAGCTACAGCTCTGTTACAGCTTTTAAAGGTGCTTTAAAAATCCCTTCAGTGCGGAGTCTACATTTGACCTGGATGATGTCCTGCCCGCAAAAATTTAGTTTTTGTATGAGATGACCACTAGTTTTTCCTAATCCAATCAGGGTCCACAAGACGTGCTCATGTCCTCCTGGGGACAATTAAATACAGAGATATGGTTCCCAGCAAATATGATAAATACATGGAGCCTGGACTCTGACAAGTACAAACAAAAGCACATGAGCAAAGGTTGGCACCACACCCAGCTACCCTTAGCCCTTTTATTTTCATTAAATCAGCTTAGTTACAGCTGAACAGCTTGTGATAAGCCTTCCTGCAGTCACAGGACACGCTGAAGAGGTTAACAGGACCAAACGGACCAGGGTCTTTGGATCTCTACAATCTTCCTTCTGTTGCTTATCCTAATGAGATAAGCCTTGTTTTTGGGTTCCATGCAACAACAGCGTTCAAAGTGTAAAACAATAAGAAAGCAGTAACATGGAAGGCATTGAAAAGCACCTAGCACAGCTGCAGGACTTTAGGAGTGCAGCTCTTCTAATGTTCCCCAAACATTTCTCCTTATGCAACGTGTTATTAAAATAGTCACTCCTGCCACATCTCAGACTTTCTTCTTCCTTGTTGGTGTTAGGATTTCAGCAGGAAACTTAACCCTCTGGATGCTGTGGAAACGCACGGTCGCCCTTCTGAGCAATCTCTTGACCTGCAGCCAAGACATTCTTGCCTTTGCTTCGTAAAATGGAAAGGAATTATGACCACAATAAAGCATTCAGCTTACTAATTGCTATGTAATTGCTGCTCAGCTTTTCCAATGCGTTAACCAGCAATGATGGTGTTACATAAACTCTTGAAAGAATCAGCTGAATCTTCAGGACGCAGGGAAAGGCATAGCCTGTGTGTGAATATGTGTGTGCCCACGTGCATGTTCAGAGGTGTGTACGAGGAGGCTGCCCTTCCCCAGCCTGTGTCCCCATGAGCAGACGGATCTCTCTCTGAAGGAACAGCCACTGGTTCTCTGCTGCAGGCTTATCATACCCAAAGGACATATATATGCTCCACTACCAGCTGTAGTCCTGGTTTTTTTGCTTCTTCCCCCATCCAGAAACAAACCTCTCATAATACTGTGCTTCATTAGATGTGCAGTTTGAGAAGGAAGGCTGAAGAAAGAAAACAAAAACATAGCAGAGAAGAATCATCATCAAAGATTGCTCCGTTTCCTGCGAAAAATCCTTCCTGCCATTCCATCTCTGTCTTGTTTAGGGCCGCTATTTGCGGACAGCCTGCATGTACAGGGCAGATCTGGAGCTGCTGTAGGCTCAGAGTGGCTAAAGATGCTTGCAGAGGCTGTGCTGGTGAATGCATGGGATGTGCTGTATGCAGGCATTGTGCTTCCTCAGCAGAATTCAGTCCTCGTAAGGAAGGGGCTCATATTTCTGCTGGCACTGGCAGGTTAACAGCTAATTCACACAACGTGAATCTGATTTTAATGTCATCTGCAGGCTCTAATAAAAAGAGGGAACACTGATCTAGAAATCTCATCAGCATCTTCCCATCAGAAGCTGCAGATTTGCCTCCCCTGTGAGCTGCATGCCCATGCCAGTATTCCTCATCTCTCTGCACTCCTCCATCACCATCCTGCAGCACAAGGAGTGAGCCACCAGCATGGGGACACGGCAGAGATCTCAAGACACACCCTCGCTCTGTAAGCACCTAACATCAGCACATCTCAGTGAGATGTGGATGAGATTTTGTTTAAGATTGTGCTAAGGACTTTGCATATTCAAATCCATTTTCTGCCACAAGCTTCTCATCTGACCTCGGTCTGATTGCTTAATCTGTAAAATAGGGCAAGAGATAATTTTGTTTAGAAAGTCTTTGAGGCAGAGGCGCTTTTCTTGAGACATGGCTGTGTAGTATCGACTACAAAGAACTGTGGATCTTGCTTAGAGTTGATGGACATGCTTGTAATGTATAATGAAATAACATTGGGGTAGTCCTTAGAAATCTTGGTAATCCATAGATTACCTGGTCTGAGGGAATATTTCCGTTATTGAATCTGACTCCATTAGGAATTAGGAGGTTTTCATTAACAAATTCTTGCTTGAACCTCGAGCCTCTTTTCTTTAAGTGATTCTATTACTAGTTTAAAATTTCAATGGTTTTATAAAAAAATTACATCTTATTTATAATCTGAGTTTGCTGCTGTCCCAGATCTTGTTACATCTTTCTTAGATCAAGGAACCTGAGATCAAAGTTTTGTCATGCTGTGGCTCTTTTGTTAAGATAAATTGATTCAACTCCCCTTGTCTTACATTATGAGGAATATTTTCCAGTCCTTTAATCATTCTTGTATGATCTTGTAAGATCACTCTTCTCTCTAATCATTCTCAGATAAATGAACCAGACGTTATACTTAGATGTTATTAGAAGTGGCTACGCCAGTGGAAAGATGGAAGCAATATGCCTTCCCCACTTGTTCTCACACACAAATCAAGGTTTATATTAAATACTTTGGTCGCTGCAAACTCACAAAGACGGCTTGCCCTTCATGCTCTGGTTGCCCTATGATCTCTCTAAGAACCCAATTTGTCTGTACACTTGTTTGGCATGACTAGAAGGCCCAGTCTGGTCTCTGTCCATGACCTGTTCTCATCATTTTGTACCCACCACCTCTGGTCTTTCAGTCAGCTCAGCCATTCAGTAGTCATTAAGACTGGGAAGTATTATTTCTTACATGTCACTGATAAAAATGCTAAATTACATGAAAATAAGAGCCAATTCCTGTGAGACTGCCATCACAAGTACACTTCTTTCCTACTGATAATGATATTCTGAACCTATCAAGTGGTAGCTATAAAAAATATTCTTTTGCATACTTTCGATCCTTAATCAAAGACCAGGGTCTTCCCTTGAGGCAGAGGTACAGCTCAGAGAGCACAAAGATAGGACTCAAGCCCTTCTGCCTAGCAGGAAGACTGGGAATATCAAGGGCAGCTGGAAGAGGGCTCTTCTTACGCACTCGGTGACACCGCATCTGCACCAGACCTCTCCGCCCTTCTGGGAGGGATGTACCCTTCTGCACAGGGATGTGTTCCTCTGCCATCTCCCTCTCACTTGACAGCTTTGGCTTGCTCTTGTGCTATTGCTAATGCTGCAGACAACTCCTCTCCCTTGTATTTCGAAGTCTTCTTTTGGTACTGGACAGCGCACAGATTTGTCCAGACAATTTTCAATCTGTTTTCCTTTTGCAGATAAAAAGTGAGGAGTCTATGAGGCCTATTTACAAATCTGCAGTGAGAGCCTCTCATCATGGTGCTGTCAGTGGCCCAGCCACATCAGGGGAGCAGACAAACTTCCCCCAGAACCAAATGGGTGGCCAGCAAGTGCCAGTTCTCACTCTAAAACTTCTCATGCATACGAAGCATCTCCCCAGACTCTGCTTATGCTCCCTCCTTCTCAGTGCCTGAAGAATTCAGCCCTGCATGCCTGCTCCAACTGCATTCTCACCAGCACAGAACAGATTTGAAGCATTTCCTCCCAGGCACTGTTCTACTGTTGATTCAGCACCTTTCCTGCAATGTTACAATGGCATTGTTGTTAAGTAAAAACTGAGATGGTCCAGAGGAGGGCCACAAATATGATCAGAGGGCAGGAGCACCTCCCCTATGAGGACAGGCTGAAAGAACTGGGGCTCTTCAGCCTGGAGAAGAGAAGGCTCCAGGGGCACCTAATGGCGGCCTTCCAGTACCTGAAGGGGACCTATGGGAAAGATGGGAGGGATGTTTTATAAGGGTATGTACTGACAGGATGAGGGGAAATGGCTTTAAACTGGAAGAGGATCAATTTAGACTAGATGTAAGGAAGAAATTCTTTACTGTGAGGGTAGTGAGACTCTGGAACAGGTTGCCCAGAGAGGTTGTGGATGCTCCCACCCTGGAGGTATTCAAAGCCAGGGTGGATGGGCCTTTGAGCAACCTGGTCTAGAGGGGGGTTTCCCTGCCTATGGCAGGGGCGTTGAAACTACACGATCTTAAAGATCCCTTCCAACACAACCCAAAACATTCAATGATTCTATGTACTGTGTAAGAGACTCCAAGTATCAACATGATATTCCTGAGAGAGGTCAGAACTGAGCTTCAGAAAGAAGGACTGGACACATAAGATATAATGATTATTTTTTTAATTAAAAAAAAAAAGTTGTTTTGCTTTCAGAGAGATTTCTTGCTATTTCTGTAATAGACTGGAGAACAGTACATCAAATACATTGTCAGTAAAATGATAGGGATCTTACGCTCATTAAGGATATAGACTCTCTGGTAAATTACTGTCATTCTTCATTTTCATTGAATTACTTCTGTGATGCAGTTTATTCAGACTGCAGCAGTTCTCACTGTCCCTAGTTGTTCTGCTGCAGCCTATCATTAGTATGCAGCCCTTGCAGTACTTTCCTGGGCAGTTCCATACTGAAGTGAAGTTTTTCCTAACAGCAGTATTTCCATGGTTCTGAGTGGTGAACTTCCATCGAAGCAGTGAATGTTCTTCCACCTGCATTACTTCTTCTGTAAGATCAACAGACTGCTTAGTCTCGGGTCAGCTGGGGGGTTTAGGGGTTTAGAAAGGAAAATTCAGGAGTGGTAAGAGAGGGAATTTCATGCTCCCTTTCCCACTGAGAAGCAGCAGAAATTGCATGTCTAAAACTTAGAACATTTTTTCAAAAAGTCATAGAATCGTAGAATAATATAATGGCTTATGCTGGAAGGGATCTTAACGATCATCCAATTCCAACTCCCTGCCATGGGCAGGGCTGCCACCTGTCAGGTCAGGCTGCGCAAGGCCCATCCAACCTGGCCTTGAGCGCCTCCACCCACAGCTTCTCTGGACAGTCATGGAAGAATTTTGTAAAGTTCAGAGTATCCCTTGGCCTCCGAAGGAAGTGTAAAGTCTTAAGCTAAAAGTGGCCACTTGTTTTTTATAGAAGTTTTTTAATCCTAAATGGTGTTTGTAACTCTCTGGGTTTTATTTCTGGACATTCTGGCTACTCACACGAATAATTCTACATTTCATTTTATGGTGTGCATAAAGCAGTCACACAATGGGAAGAGAAGGTTTTTAAGGTGAGATGAATTCACATTTTGTTCTGCCACTCTCCAAGAGAGCTGTTTTGTTGTTTTCCTTCATTTAAATGTTCTTAATTTAAAATATAAGCTATTGAAACAGATCTCGTTACTTTGTGGAAAATAAACCACAGAAGAATTGTGGTATTTAGAGACTTTCATTAGATAATGCAACAATCTCCTTCTGGAGAGGTGCAGCAAAAGGGAGGAAAAGCCCAAGTTCCAACAGGGGCTAGAGAATGCTAATCTTAGTCAGTTAGCGTAAATAGCAATAATTGGCAGAATATGTTTCCCACATGTGTTTAGATTAACAGAAGTTCCACATGAACACTTGGGAGCTAGGACTGTGTGTGCAAAAAAAGGTGCACTTTGATCCTCCGTGGCCCATACCAACACACAGGCATCATGGCGTTGCAGGGACTGGAATGACTCAGAGAGGGAGGGAGACAGTACTTACACTCATTCTGGAATGGACTGCAATTCTGTTTATTTCATTTTACCACCCAGTGATTCACGATTTGGGTATTCACATTGAAAAGCCATTTAAAGGAACAGAATTTTCAATGAGAAGCTCAGCTGAATGCCAGGACTGCCAAAAGAGGCAGAATTTAATATTTCAGTCTGCCCTGCCAGCTCTGTGCATGTCAATATTAAGTCAGGGCTGTTTTCATAATTTCTCTTGGAAGTACCCCATCCAATTACTATGAAGCCATGCTCCCTGCCCACTTTGCACAACCCAGCAGACCACAGGTGCAGCTGTATGGCTAAATGGAACCAGCTTTATCCTTGTGCTCTCATCCATCTCTCCCTCCTCCTTCCTTGCCCTGCTTTTATACTTTGTGTTTACATTCACAGCCATTTTGCTGGAGCACAGCCTGCCACTACAGAAAGTTTTGTCAGGTGGTGGTGGTGGTTTCCTTCCTTCCCTCTTTTTCCTTCTCCTTCTCCTTCTCCTCTCCTATTTTATTTTATTTTATTTTATTTTATTTTATTTTATTTTATTTTATTTTATTTTATTTTACTTTTGGAATGGTTCATTGCCCTGAACCCCAAAGCCTGTTTGCTAAACCTCAAGTTTCTGATACTCCAGGTGAACCAAAACATGCATTGCATTTTCAGTAGCGCACAGCAAAGTGGCAGCAGCAGCAGCTGCCAGCTTTGTTCCACTGTGACTGCCAGCTTCCAGCTTCCCAAAAACACTACACTTACTTTACCCTTTCAAAAAGTTGGTCAGTGAATAATGGCTTTGTGATGGTGGGTGCATGAACTTAATTGGTGAGAAATATTCCAATTAAAGGGGAGATTTCTATACGAGCTCTTATGATTTCAGAAGGCAGCACTGCCATGACTCACAAGCTGATGGGGAATTAATTGCAGAAGTGGAGTTTGGAAACAGGAATAGGATTATGAAGAGGAAAGTTTAGTTGAACTCAACCGTGGCTATGAAACCACCTATTTTCCTACAAACTAAAGTTTTATACCTGGAGGTAAGATAACCCACTTATCCAAATACTTGTTATTTTCTTAATTGAAAGGAAAGTGTATCAAAATAATGTGAAAATACACCACAGCAGAGGCATGGATATTAGAGAAAGCTGTGTTCACAAATTTCACTTTTTCTTTGCCTTTTAACAGAGAAAATTTCTTACAGCATTTAAAATTTTGGCAGTGAAGTCTCATTATAAAAAAGCAGTAGTACAATGTTTGCCCACTCTGTAGCCCTCAGCAAATTCATGTTTATAAAGCACTTTGAGTTCCTCAGATAATGAATGGTACTTCCATGATGGGAAAATGTGGTTGATCTTTATTAGAAATAAACCACCACTTAGTTTGGACTTCTCTATAATCATAGAAAAAAAACACTTTCTCTCAGCCCTCTTGAATACATAGGCTTAGAATATTAATTTATTCAGATTTACTTTGTAAACTCTCAGTTCTTTGAAGTCATGTTTTATTTTCAGAGATTTATCTGAGACTGTGAACTCTAATGCATCCCAGACCCATGGTTAAGTTTTGCATATCTAAGTTTATAAGATGATGTATATTAATTTATTGTTAAACCAGACTGATTGGTAGCAAGACCTTGATCTCAAAGCAACTATCTGACTTTCATAGAGATATAACCTCTTAAGCTATCACGAATTCTGGCGCCAAGACTCTGTTATAACCCATGTTATGAAAACAATATAATCTGTGGCAATATATGAGAACTGAGTTACTACTGACAGTCTGATAGAGCGTAGATAACGAGTACATCATAACATTTTATAGTAGTTCCCCCGCAATATATTTGCAATAGAATGATAGATTGCTTGTATACTTTTTATGGGACTCCCATAAGATAGAACATATCTTCCAGCACTATCTGAAGCATAAACTTCATTTCTGTGTATCTGCCTGTCAAGCAGTCAGATTTATGGTGCCCAGCAGGGAGTTAGCACAGTCACACTGGGTTGGAGCAAAGGTCCATCCAGGCCAGTAGCTGGTCTCTGATGGCGGCCAGTGACAGGAGCCTGGGAGGGACATGTAAGGGTAAAGCAAGTGCACAATCAAAAATGAATGAAATATATAGCGGTTGCTGCACACCAACTTAAATCATTGGTTTGGCCACCTAGTCCTACAGTCCAGGGGATGTAGTCTGAAAATCACAATAAAGCATTCCATATGCATACTGATAACCACCTGTTTTCCAGAAGTAGCAGGAAATCTAGATTTTTCTGTATACAAAAAGCAGAAACACCTCATCGTTCACCTGTGGTTGAGGTCAGCAGGAACTACTGGTGGTATACTTGCTGAATATCAGATGCCAACATTACAGTCAGGAAGCTGTTCTGTCCTTGGCAGCTTTTCTCAATTGGGGAATTAAATGTCCTTTTGTCTACCAGCCAAGGACCAGGACCAACTGTAGTGCATCACCACTTAAAATCCCAATAAAGGATCTGTTAACAGGCTTTGAGTCATTCTGGTACAACACATAACCATAAAACATGGGCCGAGCATTAGCTCTGCCTGCGGCTCCTTGCTGGGTTATTTCTCGGCCTGTACCAAGCCAAGCTGCCTGCCTGCCCGAGAGCACACAGCGTGCATAAATATTTACACCCCAACTGCTTTATAATGGATGTCACTTCTGAAGACATTCTGTCATGTCTTGTTCCTTTGGGGAAGGTTACCCTGCTGCCTCTGTAAACAACCCAGAGCACAGTATGTCCTGCTCCTCTGCTGCCATCATTCCTGCTCCATGAACCTTTGCCTAGCACAATTTGTAGTTGAAACCCAAAAGCATTCGCAGCACTTGTGGCAAGTGTGTGAAGAATGAGCTCTGGCTGTGGTGAGAAAGAATCTCCCCTGAAGGCCTCTGGCTCCCATCTCCAGGCGCCATTTCCAGCAGCCGAGTGGTTGTGCCCAGTGTGTCAGCCTGGCTGTGGAGCTAGCAGAGGGTGGGTACATCCATTAGGCTTCCTCAGCCAGAAAAAGCAAAGCCACTTAGCATACAAAGGAGTCAGCTCCCCTCATGTGTGAAGATGAGAAAGTAAAAAGCATTGTGAAGAAAATCAAGAGTTTAGAGAGAGTGAGAGCGAAGGACCTTTTACCCTAGACCAGCAAGCCTCATAAAGCTGAACAGAGGGCAGCAGCAACCAAATGAGGGGAATGAAGATAACAGGGAAGGTGACTGAGCAGAGATTAAACACTGCTTTGGTGCCACTGAGATTGCACCAGGCCCAAGACAAAACAAGGCTGATAGATTGAACTGTTGAGAGGACAGTGTGCTATTTCTTAAAGCTTTCACTTCTGGCATGGTGAAATGTTCATTTCAGTGCTTTGAGCACTCAGACATACTTTTCCAGAACATCAGATTAATCTCTCTTTGGAACCTAATAACATCATAGGCTGGTTTAGTCATGACTTAGTTACACACAGCACTAAGCTAAATTAAGCTATTCCTACAATGTATTACCACCTGTGGGTAATATGTAGGAGAGAGTTGTAGAAAACTTGTGCAAGCTGTGGATTTCGTCAGTGTCCAGAGGAGGGCCTACAAACACAAAAATTAACAGTTACATGCCCCTGTTCCTCATGATTGGAACATTAGGATATTTATATCTAACACGATTAAAAGTCTGATTAAAAAAGCTTGGGATCCCATGGTTGTATTTACCTTCAAAGTACCATATGTGATTTCAGCATGCCTTTTCAGACTTCAAAGGGAGAAGGGAATGTTGTGACTAATGCATCGAAGATTAGAAGCTTCAGGTGTTACAGAGAGCTTAAATCTGAACAACATCACTCTTGGCAGAGTTGGAATCAATAACAACAGTGATTGTCAGTACCCAACAAACACAGTTTGCAAACTGTTTTCTAACAGGTGACAGGGCGAGAGAAAACTGCAAGCAGTGGGTTGAGCCTGGGATACATGTGGAGTCATGAGACTTTATGAGACTGACGCTGCTGATGAAGAATATAAATTACAAGGTACTGTTCCAGTTCATGAAATCACCAATGTTAAACAATTTATGTGTACAAAAAAGAGTACTATGTAATGCTCAGCCTTCAATAGTTGGAGTGATAAAGGTAAAATTTTCACTCTTCTCAGAGATTAAACTTTTACCACGACACATTAGATGACCTCGAGGTTACACCCTAAGCAATATACAAAAATACTCCTCCTGGTTAATAAGTTTAAAATCTGGAGTCACTAGAAGCAGAGTAAAAGCTGTTAATTACTGCAAAAGAAGGAGCTGAGGAGGAATATCCCTTAAGAAGGAGGCTGAGGGTGTGAATTCCTTCCAAAGGATGTGGGTGAAAAGCTGTGCACATCAAGCCCCTCCCATCAACAGGAAGGCCATTTTCTATTGCTCTGTAATTGTGAATATTTTATTGTTTGAACATTGGACAGTTTAACTGCTATAAAACCAGTTTGTCATGTCACCCTGCATGCCTGCACAGCTGTTTATTTTGTGCTGTTTTGTGTTTCCAGATGTTGAGCGAGGCAAGGCATTTTAAAGATATTTTCTTTATGTTTCCCTGCAGGGAGAGGCAGTCCTGCCAAGCACTTGTTCCCTTCCAGGAATAGAAAACCGTTCTTCTGCTCCTTCAGTTTCTGTGCAGAGGAATTCCAAAGCATTTGGTGAGGATTTTCTCTATAGAAATGAGAACATGATGTGCAAAAGTACAGCCACAGTTTGATAGAGGACAGCAAAAATTCAGCTCATTGCAGCAGTTGCAAAAGGTGCCTCCTGGTCTGAACCACAGAGAAATCAGCTCTGACAAATGCAGACAAATAGGTGACATTGTACTATTGTGTAAAGGGCCCTTGCTCTGTTGTGGATGAAACAGAACTTCTGGCCTGCGAGCAAAGCACAGATTCACTGAGGAGCTTTTGGTTTTGGACTCCATCCTCGGCAGTGGGCTCCTCACAGGTCAAGTGCTGGGCTCAAGTGGAAGTCCTGAACTTACTGGGTCAGCACAAACATCCATCTAAGCCTGTACTCCCTGACAGTAACTGATAGCAAATATTCCCTTTATTCTTCTGGACAGGACAGACAGATATTTCCTCTGCTATGCTTTTCTGACAAGAGATCAGGGCTTCCCGGCAGAGCAATTCCCATCTGGGAATTATAACCAAATCACTGTGTTAACAGCTCCTGATGGATTTTTCTCACCTGAATTTGCCTAGCTGTTTTTAAGCCCCACCAACAGCACAAAGATACCAAGCCTGAGATAAGAACCACTTAACAAGGAAGGTGGCTATCTCATGCCTGAGGGGACCCTCCTGCAGCAGAGTTACCTGAGGGTGCAAATCTTCCTGGTCAGTTAGTCGGGCAGGTTTCTCCAACTACCTGATAAAGCCAAGCTCCTTCATCCTTAGGCATATTTGTAATAGCTTCTGGACAGATTCACAGCAAAGATTAAGAGCACAGAGTAATAGAGCAGCTGTCCAAAGATGAAAGCAATTAGCTGGCCTAATGAGAGAGCAACCACAAGCATGACTGATCAAAATGACAGAGATGATACAATGCCATCAGCTCAAATGTGTCAGCATACCTTTCTTAAACCAATAATTTGAGTGAAAATAATATGAATACTGCTGGGATCTGACGCACTAGCAAGGGTAACAAGTCTCGTGTGTAAGGTCCTCAGAGGACGTACCACATACTCAAGACAAGAGGTAATGGCCTTAAGTTGTGTCAGGGGAAGTTCACATTGGGTACTGGGAAAAATTTATTCTCAGAAAGATTGGTGATGCTTTGGAACAGGCTGCTCAGAGAGGTGGTGGAGTTACCACCCCCGGAGGTGTTTAAGAACTGTGCATATATGGCAATGAGGGACATGAGTTAGTGGGTATGGTGGGGATGGACTGATGGTTGGACTCGATGGTCTTACTGGTCTTTTCCAGCCTTAATGATTCTATGTTCCATGATTCCTGCTGGAGCAGAAGGGTAGATCAACTCTCCACAGTGTCTTCAGAGAGGATCCTACAGCTCTCAGTCACCACAACCTCATGGGTGTGCTTGAGGACTGATACAGACCTTTGACAGGGGAATCCCGCTCCATAAATTTAACTAGGTAATGCAGGAGCTTTATCACATTAAAATGGCTCTCATCCAAGTTCTTTCTTCAGTCAAGCTTTCAGTGAATTACATATTCCTTCTCAAATCTGTCCAGCATATCCAAGTGATAACATTTCCACACTACTTCATGGCAGGTGAAAGCAGATGGGGAGCTGTGACTGCAACAGGCACCAACGCTGATTGCACAGGCCAACGCACAGGTAGCATTAATTGGGAAAAGAGGGTTAATGAAGTGCTCCTTCAGCGTGCCTGTGGCGTTAACTCCTCCAGTAGAAGTTTCTCTTTCAGTTTTATTCACTGAGCTCTAATTCTTGAGGGCTGCCAAGCAGCCTTCATGTGCAGTGCCACTGAGGAGCCTCATGGCTCATGCAGGGGCTCTCCAGACATCACTACAACCCCCAAGCCAGATAAGAAGTGCAACACTGTCAAAATGCTTCCTGTGCACGAGAGCTTATGCTGATTTGCACAGACCCACACCAAAATGCAAATCCTTCATGCATGCAGGTGATATTTTGTGCACAGATACCAAAGGATGAGTGTCATGTACATCCTGAAAACACCACATTTGCTTGTGCACACCGGGCATTCACGTGCAAACATGCTTAGTCTCAAGAAGTTCCATTTGTACTGCTATTTTTAACCCTCCCCAAACAGCTGAGACTTCCTGGTATCACTTCTAGAAACTGCAATAGAGCATGTAAATGCCAGAAAGAACAAGCAAAGCCGTGGAGGTGACCTTTCCCCAGTCTTGAAAAGAAGCCACGGATCTTTGTGGTGACAGTTCAGTCCTACAAGTGAGTTAAAATCGTTTTGCTGTTTTCTGCTCTGGATTGGCAGCTTTGGAAAGGTGTCATATGGCTGCTGCTTGACACAGGCATTTGTTGAAGCAAACATTCAAAAAAAGAGCTTGAATAGCTCTTAATTAAATGGGTTTGTATTGTGCTAGGTGAGGGTGTGCCCCATCCTGGCTGGCAAAGCTGAACAGGGAAAGGCCAAAGCAGTAACCAACACCGAGCAGCAGGGAGGGAGCGGGGGCTTGCACACCTCCGGACTTAAAACTATCCTCAACCTTTGGTCTTGTTCTCAGTACACACAAAAAGAGAGAAGGAAGATTTCATTGGGGCTTATAAAGAAGCTGTTTAGAAGTAAAAGCTGATCTAGAGGAAAAGAACAAAAGAACAATGGCTCTGTCGAAATGTTATACTAGTCTGAACTGAAACCACTTCACTGAGAGATTCTGTAAGGAATAATTTTGAGTCAAGACTAGAAAAGATCAAATAGCAGCTGGAAAGCAAGAATATACCAGGGAGGAGGGGAGAAAGGAGCTATACTGCTTCAGCACAAACAGCTGGAAAGACATAATAGGAAGTGCTTTTGTTGTTACACAGTCCTTTTGCGTCTTGTCCATGTAAATAAACCAGAAATTTACCATTTAAAATTCTTAGTCTTTGTACAATTTTGATAGTTTTGTGTGACCGCGCTCCTTTCTGTAAGAAGTTTCACAGAAGCGCAGATCCACAGAGGTATTGAGCCCCCATTGTAGCAAGTGGAATTAGACACCTCAGTGCTTTTGTTGATGTTACCCTTTGGCCATGCTGGAAATTTGCAGCTAGGTGAGGGGAGATATGCCCCAACACAACTACACTGCCTTATATTCACAGCTTAGGGTATAACAAATTTTTTTTCTCTAACGTGTACAAGTGGAATGCCAATGTCACAAGCACAACTACAATACTTTGGGACTTCTGCCTGTCTCTTCAGATCCATTTAATGTTCCAGGCATGGTTTACAATGCACAGCTACAGCAGCCGTACTGGAGGTAGCCATGCAATGATGTGCAAGTTTATTTAAGTGTGGTTAAAACTCCCACATTTCTGAAAGGTTCCTCTCAGGGATGTAAAACTTTACAGCCCATTTGAACCTTTTGTAACCACTCAGCACAGCTTGCTTTTCCTGGGCCGCATAATTTCTGCTCTCTGAGCAGATGCTTCATTCAGTTAATGCATAGATTCAAGAGCTTTACTTCAGCTCTATATTGCAAATTTTCTATCCTTAAGGTAGGAATGATGCATGCTTATTTTTGGGAACATGATCTGCCTTCAGTGGTGAGCTTACAACTGCAAAGTATTGTTATTAACTTGAGTTGAGGTTTAGATAGAGAAGGGTCACAGGAATGTCTTCAGACTTTGTGGAAATGTTTTGCAGGGGACAAGTCCAGACAAATTTCTATTCCAGAACAAAAAAAAAAAAAAAAAAAGAAAACCAATAAAACCAGCTAGGGAGTTAATACACAGTATATAAGATTAGTCATTAAAAAGATAACTGTATGGTAAATTACTATAGCAGGAAAATAGAAACACGTGAACTAAGGAAGAACAACTGTCCATAATGCACTTCGCATGCTGCAAGTGATCACTTAAAAGCTGACTTCAGCTTTCTAGAGCTGACACGATTTCAACCATAGTCAACGTCTGCTATTCCTATTTCACTCCTCACTTTCTTGCTGTTTTCCATTCCAGCAGATGTTAATTAACAGCTGTGATAGCTAGTATATCACCCAGAGGCATTTTCTGCTAACTGGTTGAGAACTGAGCCAGCAACAAACTGTAACTTTCTGGCCTTGAAGGAAGAGTTAAACTGTCTTAAAAAGTGTGGTGTAGTGCCTAGGGGTTGGTTTGTCTCCTCCTAAAGAGAGTGTCAGTGCAAAATGCTGTCCTTGTGTACGCTGTACTTGTGCTGACTGCATGAATTCTACTTCTCTAGCTGCTTTAGGGGCAAGTAAGGAGATTGTTATAGTGCTTTTATGCCAAATAAAGAATCCCAAAATAGAGGAGCCAGAAAATACATCTCCTGTAGGTTTTTCTTCCTCCTCCACATTGCACAGGTCTGAGCTACAGCATTTCTAGGAAGCAACAATGGAAGGATTTCTCTAAGGTTATGCTGTGTTCCTAGTTCTGAGCCCAAGGCTGTTCAACAGGACAGGTAAACCAACTGATTTTTGGAAAGCTCTCTCACTGAAAGCACATTCCGGGATAAACTCAACCAAAGATGTGCACACTATGTTTTCTCAGGCAGTGGCATTTCCAGAATCAAGATCAAGGCTCAATTCTGCTCCAGATCATAAAATTGAGTGGGAAGGTTCCCAGAAGTACATACAGAAGTGGATTAGCCCTACGTTTTCTTTTTCCCTCGGCCACTGCTGCCCACTCTTCTGTCACCGAGCACTTGTGAGCTCAGTGGAGTTTATCTGCCTTAACATTTGCAGACTGAGGACACAACAAAGATCTGGAAAGCAAAACACACTGATGTCAGCAGGGTGAAAAGAATGTAAGCTACTAAAGTACAAGGGAGCACAGTAACTCTGATTTTTCATTTCAGCTCACATACGTAGGTGTGATTCTTATTTTCAGTAACAGAGAACCTTAGGGCAGAAAGAGCCACCACAAACAGCAGCTTTGCATGAGGAGACCTGAGGTGTGGCAAGGAGGTAGCAGAAGTTTCCTGGCACTGAGAATCAAGCCAACTCCGTCCCTTCCAAAACATCCCGTAGTTTGCTAACTAATATCCTGAAAAACATTCTAACTCATTTTTACTCATATGAAACATGACATTTAGCTCTGATGAGGATTATACACTGCAGTAAATTTTTCATTTAAAAACAGGCCTTGGAGCTTTTTTGGAAAGTGGTTCGCTATCCCCAAAGCATGTTATTATATTATATCTGATATTATTATTATATCTGATATTATATTGCTTTATCTAGATGAAATGAGCAGCAAATCAAACTTTTAAGCTGCAGCTGCTAATCAATATGCTTTATGTGAAGACTACATCTAAATATTGTTTCTTGGAACTATTTGTGAATTTCAGATGTGTCTTTAAGGCTGTAACAGATAAACTACTTCTGTTGTATATACAGTAGAGCAAGTTTATCCCTTCTGTTTTATCGGGAAATGAAAAATCACAGCCAGCAGGTCTCCCGTCCTATTTACAATAAATTAGTGATGAAGGGGAAAGGTTTGTTTTTCAAAATGGTGTAATTGTATGGTCTCAAATATCATTCTATAATCGACACTCTCTTACCCCAGTTTTGAAATGACATCCTAGAAAAAACCAGGCGTGGGTTTCTTTGTTTAGGTAGGATCCCCAAAGGCTACAAAATGAGCTTCTAGTTTGCACCTGCACTTGGAACAGCTTGTCTTCCAATTAGATAGCAGCCATTTGAACGTGCTTAATTAAACACGGGCTTTAAAGTGAGACATCCAGATGTACTGCTCAAGCCAAGGCTGTGAGCTCTGTCCTTCAGCTCTTAGCCCTCCTATGAGATTATCTTGTCAACAGACAAGAGATTTTACTACATCTCAAATATAAAACTATCACTGTTTGCACTACAGTGAAGACAAAACTTACATAACTTTACATAAATAAATCTGTAAAGAGCTCACATAGTCTCTTCTCCGTTCTTTCAGTTCAGTTCAAGCAACAGCCTGACCTAAAAGCTGAGGTTTAAACTCCTGAGGCTTTCCAAGTATTTATTCCAGCATTTGACCCAGTGTTTCCAATTTAGGATCCTTTTCTGCAGGTGCTGCAGCAAGCTTCCTGCTCCCTATAATCTTTGTTGAGTCCCAGACTGACCAGCCTACAATAGCAGGGAATGATTCACCAGACAGCCACCCAGAGCTTTATTTTTAGCTTTGGCAAGAGCAAGAATAAGTAGGCATATACTTTGCAGGTTTATTTGAAAAGTTCACACTATTTACTAAATGTTTAGTTTTGCCCATAACCTGCAATCCTTAGCAGTATTCGGAATAATTTCAAGAAAAGTGCACTGCAGCTGATGTTGCTGGGGTTGAACCTCATCTGCTTATTTCTGTTTATTTCGTCAACAAGCTGCTTTTACTTTTAAAAACAAGCAGCAACTACTTCTGCAGTTGCCCCATTTCCTAAACCTGCTTTCTGATGCATTTTCTTTATAAAGAAGATGAAGAAAATATATATACTAAGAATGCCAGATGAGGAAAATAGCTATACAAAGAATGCCAACAGCCTTTTAATAATTTACTGCATAGAATTACACTATTGTTTTAACTGAACAAGTATGCCGATACAAAAGGAAGTTCAATCTTTCTTTACTTCAAGGATTAAAAAAATAATTCAGATGCTCCATAAAATGTAGTGTTTTTCCTGTATCAGTTTAATTCATTTACATACATGTACATTGCTTAAATCTTCATCTGATGCTCAGGCTGAGAAAGAAGAGGATTATTTCTGCCATATAAGTTGGCTGAGGCAAGTGGGGCTCCTTATGCTGAGCCAACCCAGGTCAGCACTAACCTGAAGGCACTGCTGAGTGGCCATTGCACAGAGGGTGTGGAAAGTGAGACACGGCAGGCAGCCAGTTTTCTCATGGATCTAGTTTTTCAGTGGCTGCTATCAAATTCATTGAAGCAAGGATTTGACTGAGCAGGAAGATAGAGTTACTTCTCCTTCCCACAGCTCAAGGTCACGATTAAGATGGAGGATGGTTGCTATCAAGTCATTTTATGTGTATTTATGGACTTCATATTCCAACCAAAGCTCCAGGCTGTAAGTACCAGTCATCAGGACTTCAGATATGACTAATATTTAGTCACACATTAACCTGTGTGTGTATCAAATCTTAGCAGCAACCATGTGAACATCATACCAGAGTTCTTCTCAGATAAAACCATCATTTGTAGATACCCTGTGCCCAAGTAAGGGCTTTCAGCCAATGAACCTGCAAAACAATTTCCAAAGAACAAACAGAGGATCACTGCAGAAACACCATCTTTTCACAACAGCGTTGCTTAAGTTATTTTTGTTATTACTGTCTCCATTCCCAGCTTTAAAACTTCCATCTCCCTCAGATCCCTCCATACAAGATGGGGTTTGTTCCAGTCACTTCTCATTCATGGCTTTAGGTGCCCCTCAGTGAACAAGTTCTACATAGGAGCAGCATCTCCAAGGAGCAGCAGTGGTGACTTCCAAGAGCTGCCCCATCCCCGCTCTGCAATGTCAGCATGTAGGCAGGAGCACACAAGGGCATTCCAAAAGCAATCAGTGCTTTGTAGCTTTACTAAATGGAAGGAAAAAGCACACTGGGCGGAAAACAGACGCCGTTATGGAAATACGTTTATGATGATACAGTCCCACTGTCCTCGGATTTAGGAGGCTGAAGAAGGAGCTGAGCGAAGGATCGTTAACTAAGGCAGCAAGATTGTCTTAGTTTATTGCACAGGAGCTTTCAAAGTTCATTATAGACCATTATGCACAGCGAACCACAGGGCACTAGCCCTGCCTCTGCTACATCATTTTGTTTATTGTGAGCAACAGGTTCAATCCATATTTTCACTCAGAATTCATCTCTCTTTTTTCCTTGCAGGTCACTTTTTGTTTTGACATGACCTTAAATAATTAACCAAACAAAATCATAACTGCATCATACTTGACTGCTAGGAGATAATTTTCGGTCCCTGCACTATGTAATATCTTATATCACATTAAAAAAAAAAAAGGCTACAACCATTTCAATGATATCAAGTATATTGCAAATTCATTTAAAAATAAATAAGGCAGTTGCAGCTACATCATCTACTGTCAAGAAATGTGTAATTGCTAAGTATTTTTAGCTGAGTTTGCTCTTTAAGGCACAACACCAGTGCAAGTCTGGTGGACGGTTTACTCTGTCTGAAGCTCCTGGAGCTGCTGGGATGGGGCTGCCAAGGCAAAGCGTGCCAGCCAGAGGTCTCGGGAGTTCTGCACCTCGCCCCGGGAGCCTGGTACACAGTAAACGTTGAAGAACACTTCCAGTGGTTCCAAAGCCAATCACCGTGCTTAGAGTACCACGCGGCCCATGCTCTCAAGGGCTGGTCTTGTCTCCCGCATTTCTTCATCACAGCTTTGTTATGCCAGTTCCCACCAATTATAACAAAAAGGTGCATTCTCTGGGTAGTTAACGGAGTTGCTAGACAATAACTGGCCTCTCTCAGTAACAGAGCTATGGGAGACTAACCCCTTGAATCACCTGCTTAGCACTAAGAGCAGAAAGCAATGTGCTCCTGCCTTTGCATATTTAAATGCGATGCCTGAGAGCACCCAAGCACCTGCGCCCCAAGCATCTGAACACAAGCAGGGCTCGTTTGCCTGCACACCCACCACCAAGAGCAGTTCGGAGGCACTGCTGGAAAAAAATTCCTGGCCCTGAAATCAGATCCAAACGTGTCGTTCCCCCTTCCTTCAAAAGGCAGTGGCGAACCTTTGACTTGGGGCTGCAGGCTGGCTGAGTGGGAAGTGCTGGCTTGCAGACAGGGCCAGGGAAGGCACGGAGACTCCGGGATAGCACCTTCGTGCCCGTCCACCGCAGTTCAGGGCAGGGGGTGTCCACTGGTATCATCATTAAGGCAATCACGTCGTCCCTCGATTGGAAGCGTCGCTCTTCATCATGCACACAGTCCCACAGGCCTCCGCTCGCCGGTGGCGCCACGCCGCGTACGGGGCTCCCCCGAGGCTGTGCCCCCTGAGCGGGGGCGGGGAGCGGGGCCAGTCCCTGGGGCTACTCGCCCCCAGGGGCTGCGCGCCCGGGCTCGGCCCCGTCGAAGACCTCGGGGCCGTCGGCCAGCAGCGAGGTGCGCACCTTCCGCCGCTCCTTGAAGCGGCCCGAGTGCGAGACGCGGAGGCTCCGTCGGGCCCCGCCGCCCGCTCCCGGGGGCTCCCCGCTGCCCAGCGCGGGGGGGAGCTCCTCCCGGGAGCCGGAGCTGGGGGGCGCGGCGGGTTCGGCGGGGGGCGGCGGGGCGGGCGCCGCTTCCTTGTGCTTTTTCTTGCCGGTCAGCGACTTCCACCAGTGCCCCGCCGAGCTGCTGCCCTTCACGGAAGCGGGGGCGGCGGCGGTGGCCGCGGCGCTGTCCGCCATCGCGACGCGGGGGTTCCTGCGGGTGAGAGGAGCGGACGTAAGAGCGGGACAGCTGAGCGCGAACGGACAGCGAGCGCTGAGCCGAGCGCAGGTGGGCAGGGGACCGGCAGCGGGGAGGCGGGGCGGAGTGGAGCGAAGCGATGCCCAACGGGGGGGTCTCCCTCCCTCCATCCATCCACTGACCTGAGGAACGCTCTCTTTCTCCAGCCGCTATGCGTCCATGGCCGGTGAGCCGGGAGCTGCGGCAGTGCGGCTCGGCCCGGAGGTGGGCGGGCAGGCGGCAGGTGTGGGCGGGGCGGCGGCCCGGGAGGCGGCGGGAGCCGCGCACCTGCCCTGACGTCCGGCCCGGCCCGGGGGTCTTCGGCTGGGGGGCCGGAGGGGCGGAGTTCTCTCGCTGTGCAGAGGGTGGGCGAGCAGGTAGAGGGGCTCTCACCGCTTGGGAACGGTGTTGGTAGCACAGCTGAAGTGAAAGGGCAGGAAGGAGGAGAGGGCACTGCGGAGCGGTTCTCAGGTAAGGCAGCGCCGCAAGCGTGTAATGAAATACAGGGCTACAGGTGCTGCGTTGGCAGGGCTGAGGCTGTAACACGTCCAGAGGTACCGGCTGCGTATTTTGTTTGTGCACATGATGCATGTAGATGAGCACTCTGTAGCCTTGAAGAAAATAGAATTGTCTTTAGTTGGGCATCTTTAAAAAGGGAGTGTAGTTGTAATGCTGAGGAAAAAAAAATAACAAAAACAGTGCAATGTGATATGTATACTAGTTATATTTTATGTGGAACCTTGAATTGTTATGTGATGCTGGCCGTAGAAATGTAGAATAGAATCATTAAGGTTGGAAAAGACCACTAAGATCATCAAGTCCCGCCACCAACCCATCCCTACCATGCCCACTAACTGTGTCCCTCAGAGCCACATCTACACGTTTCTTGAACACCTCCAGGAACAGTAACTCCACCACCTCCCTGGGCAGCCTGTTTTAATCCATCACTGCTCTTTCTGAGAAGAAATGTTTCCCATTATCCAACCTGAACCTCCCCTGGTGCAACTTGAGGCCATTCCGTCTTGTCCTGTCGCTGTTACCTGGGAGAAGAGGCCAACCTCCTCACCACAACCTCTTTTCAGGCAGCTGTGGAGAGCAACAAAGTCTCCCCTGAGCCTTCTCCTCTCCAGACTGAACAATCCCAGTTCCTTCAGCCGCTTCCCATAAGACTTGTGCTCCAAGCTCCTCACCAGCTTTGTTGCCCTTCTCTGGACACTTCCAGGGCCTCAGTGTCATTCATGTAGTGTGGGGTCCAAAACTGAACACAGTACCTCTTTTCATTCAACCAGAAAGAAGAAAAAAGATTTGCTATGTGTTAAACTCAGTCATTAGTCCTCTGGAGAAATATGACATGTAAAATTCATCTGATCCCTATCAGCCCTCTGGTCTGCCACCCTCTCTGTTACTCATGGCTGTTCATTATCCTGTGGAGCAGTTTGTGAAGCAGTGACCTTTCAGCCTTCTCTTCTTTGTAGCCCAACCTCTGTCACTGCCTGGCCCACAATGATGAGACATCAAGCCTGGAGAATGCAGGTGATTGTGCGAGGAGACAGGGTGTACACTTACATTGCTCCGTAAACTGCTCTCTTCAAACACAAAGGGTTTGGAACTGGGAAATGTGCATGTAGACACACACTTGAAAGCACTCTGTCATACAGCAAAAAAAATAAAATAAAATAAAAAATAAATAAATAATAAAAAAAATTCTATTCTGGAATAAATCAGTAACTTCTACCAAGAAAAGAGTTGCATCCTCACTAGTAAACAACTCTTATTTTCTGAGATTCACAGCATCAGGGCATTGGGCTCTGAAACCATGGGATCCAGTTTCCTGCAGTGAGTATAACCCATTGCTATGCTACATGTTTGAATCTATGGAGAAAGAATACAAGCATTTCTCCTGTCTTTGTGACCCCAAAAGTGCCAGGGGAAAATGGAGTTTGTGCAGTTATTAACAGTCCTCTTCACAGAGCATTATAGGTTGACATTTAAAACTTCCACCCTGGCTGTAGGCTTATACAAAACATTCACTGATACATTACTTTTCTTATTTTAATTTGATTACCGTAAGCCCAACCTCTCAGCTGACTTAACACAAAACTTTCATTGGTTTTCCATAAATCTTGCAATGAGATTTGTCCTTTTTGGCACCTTATTGAAAGTAGGGTCTCCTGAAAGGGGACAAGCCATTGGGAAAGCTTTGTAAGAGATGGTGTGAGTGGGAGGGCGTATAGAACTGAATGGGAGAATGGCAAAACCTGCTTGGTTCCTGAAAGTCACTGCTACAGACAGCCGCAGCACAGCTGAGATTGTCACTAAGATGAGTGTTTATGCAAAAACATCTCTGACAGGGAAAAACTTTTGTTCTGCTCCTTTCTTACTCCATCGGTACTTGTTGCATTACTTCGGTATGCATATACTTATCAAACTGATATTAAAAGAAAGCAAAATGGTCTTAAATGATTCTATCAGTGCTTGGAAGTTAGATAGTAGTTTCATTTTATGACTGCTGTGGTTAAATTCTGTCCTTTTTTTTCAGGAAGAGAGGATAACAACTAATGTGGTTTTGTAGTCTCAACTAGGGTGGATGTGCCGGATTGTAGCAGACACCCCAGTACACTGTAAAAGGAGACTGTATGGCCTATTCTCCTATGCTGTAACACACTCCTTTTGAGGATGATTGGACCATACTGACATCAGCTCTCTTCACAGCTCTGCTGGTTCTCCAGAACTCAGAAGTTTACAAGGATTCTCAAGATTTAGATACCCAAGGACTAACTTTAATTTCATATCTCAAACTGAGAGTAAAACAAAACACAAGAGAAATTTTAACTCCAATATGTTAAATGCAGCTACAGTTATACCAAGGGGATCAAATGATGTCCTCAGAAGAATAAAGGGTGTTAGTGAATATTGTTATCAGATCTCTTATTCACTCTGAAGCCCCAGACCATCCAGAACACATTATGGACTTTGGATGCTAACCTTAAGGCCAAGGACAAGTTTGAGCCTCCTATAGAAATGAACAAACAAAATTGGCACCTACAGAGGGCAGAGCTCTTTGTCAGCCCACTAATTATGGTTAATTATAACCAAGGGACCATGGGTACAGGAAAAGACTACAAGAAGACATGGAAGTGCATGGTTTAGTGGGCATGGTGGTGATGGGTCAGTGGTTGGACTAGATGATCTTAGAGGTCTTTTCCAACCTTTACAATTCCATGGTTCTATGATTCTATGATAAAAACTGGCTCCTATCTACATTAGGATGTCTGCTCTGAAGAAGTCTGCAATGATGTCAGTTCTTAAAGCTTTAGATTTCCAAGTGCTGGCAGCATTTCAAACCTTTGCCTTTGCTATAACAGTGGCGAAGGACTCCAGCCATTTTGTAGTGGGGAACATTTTCCCTCCTAACTCCAGGTTGCTGCTTAATGCTGTGGGACTGCATCATGCAGTAAGAAATTGAGCATTTCGCACCCAGCCTATGACTGTATTGCCAATTAAAAAGAAAAAAAAAAAAAAGAGCCAGGTAGTGAGTTTGAAATTTGTGCCTCTTAATTGGTCTTAGTGTTAATGGTGACTCCCTGGTGTGATTGTGGCCTAATGTCATTTAATACCCACTGCTCAGGCATGGTTTGGAGACAGTAAGAGCAAAGGTTTACTTCTACACAGAATGGACAAAACAACATCAATTTGTCTCCCTCCACAGTCCTCCAGCGTTATTGCAACAGGTCGTGTGCCCTCAAACAGGCCAATGTACAACCACTCCTCATGCCACAGTCTAGGACATGTACTGAACAACCTCAGCCTCAGGGACTGAAGATACCAGTTTGATAGGCTGCAGCATGGCCATTTCAGTATTATAGGCACTAAATCACAATTTTTTGATTCAGTGCTTCTAGAAAAAAATACTTTCAAAGGCCACAGGTGACACCTTTCTGATTCTGAAGCATCACCCTAACAATTCCCATGCCTAAAATGAATGCCCAAAGCTTCAGGAAAACAGACCTAAAGCACTAATGCCTATCAGTGCAGTGTATGAGTAGAGATGTTACTCCACATATATTGGCACTAACCCTGATTCTCAGGCTTCAGATTTCCTAAGTTTAACCCTAATTCCTACCTTAATTGTAACTGTTAGACTTGTGTCTACAACACCTCTTGCTCTCTCCCCTCTTGTCCCCCAGGGCTGACATCAGCCCTGTTCCTAATACTGAGGGCTGTGCAGCATCCAGTAACAAGTTCCTCAGTGTTGGATTCCTAACCTAACCCCAACCTCATTACCTTGTTATAAACACCTATGTACCCTGGGCTTCCTTAATGTTCTTGGGCAGCAGCACATAGTAAATTGGACCTTTGTGCACACTGGGCATACACATACCCGCCTGACAATAGAACAGAAAGTAAGATATCTTCAAATACTGTCAGCAGCAATTAGCATTCTTCAGGATCTATAGCTCCTAACCCTAAATTTAACCCTAGTCCTCATTCTGACCTTCCTATTAATATTGACAAATGGCTCATATTTTTGAGAAAAGGGATAACACTGACTCCTCGTCAGGCCCAACAGGACCACACTCTGAATGAAGCTTCCAGCATTCAGAGGTGAGCTTGGTTCACGACACCCCAAGAACAATATACACAGAACCCTGACAAGTTCTTCACTTATAACCCCTTGCTTGTTTCTATTGCAGCTTATAAGGTACAGGCCCCAGCGGACACATGCATTCTTCCTAGCTGCAGTCCTTACGCCACCCTGCAATAATCCAGGTCCTTCAGGCTGGATTGTTTGAACTCCCAATCCCAGTTTTATCCATAGCATCAGCATAATTACAACCACAAGACCATGCCTTCAGGGAAAGAGAGTGTAAGGTATGGGCCAAGTAAGATCCACCGATGTCGTAAATACACAGGCTCTACAGCATTCAGCAATAACCACCATTTCTTAAGGTGCAGATTTCTGAATTTTAACCATGATCTTTAATCAAGGAATGAATCTCTACTGGCTAGGGAACATAAAATGTACTGATGCGCTTTCTCTTCTTATCTCAATGAGATAAGAGTCTCTTCATTGCCTTTAGATAGCCTGGGAGGATAGCGCAATATAATTTTGCTTTGAGGATCCAGTTAGATGGCATTCTTCTTGTGTAAGTGCAAATTCCCTTCCTGCTCAGAGTTTTCATCGGTTCCTGGTTATTGGCAGTGGGGTCTGTTGGCACTCAAATCTTCTCCCTCCCTTTTCTGCAGACCTTTAGTCTGTACTTGTCAATAAAGAAATAAGAAGAATGGCAGACAGCTTCTGTCCTGCCAGAGCTCAGCTGCGTGTGGGAGCGGCTGGGGGTCCCACTGCTGTGGCTGTGGGCTGTTTTCTCCTCAAGGTGGGATGGGAGAGGGGAGAGCAGCAGCCAAGGTGGGCTCAGGCAGTGCCCTCCCTGCAGACGTGTGAGCCCAGGTTGTGCCCTGTTCCAACATGGTTAGGCACCTCCCAGTGTCCCGCCTGTACAGACCTGCACTGTGTGTGTTTGAGCTTATCACAGAAGACATGATTTCTCCACGTGCTCCGCAAACTGCTCGCAGTACCTATGCTCACTTTCACCTCTTTGGCAATGGGACTTTAAACTTTCTTTCAACCCAGCTGATTATTACCACAGGCACCTCTCACAGATCTTACTAACACCAGGGTTTTGGAAGATACCCACAGTTTTATCCAAAATTTGGCATGTCTCCTCAAGCAGCTCATCTCAGAAGAGATCCCAAACCTGATATAACCCTTCCCAGCGTCTCAAGTCAAGTGTCTCTGCAGATCTACCTCCTCAGATCTCATCTGTATATTTTGAGACTGCTACATGCACAGGAAACTGCGGCCATACTTTTTGCTTAGAAGTAAAATGAAATCACCTGTTCTGTAGCTTAAACTGACCTCAGCTCACAGAGCAGTGGCGTTGAGAGCAAAGCTGTCTTCTTTGTAACTTCATTTCTAAGTTTTCCCATGGAAACTGTCTGTAGGCTCTTTGTTTCTCTTTTTGCAAATTCTTTCCCAGTAACTTTTGAATCTTTTGTCCAATTTCAATGATATTTGACAGTGGGAGAGAGGAAGAATTAAGTTTCTTGACAACTAGTGTCTGAATGGAAGAGCCCAGATCAGAGCCCCAGACCCAGTATCTCGGCTGAAGAAACCCCTGGGCAGCTCCCCATCCAGCCTTGCACACAATTTGGAGGGAGGCACAGCATGTGCTGCCTCTTGTCCAGGATGGGATGGGCGGGCTGTGCAGCAGGGGACTCCAGGGAGGCCAGAGGATGGAGGCGAGGAAACCAGCTGGTGTGGGCATAAGGGGGAAAGCATGGCTCTGCGGTGTGTGGGACACAGCTGTAAATATCAGACTGCACTGTTCTCACGAAACATTTCCTCTAGTTTTCCCATCAGATTCAAAATATTTAAACCAGGCAGCAGTGAGTCGCACAATGACTCAGCCACAAAGAAGAGACTTCAGCAGTTCCATAGAACTGATGAAAGTGACTGCCTTATAAATCATTAACTCCACACTATGTCTTATTAGCACGACTAAGACGTTTCTGCTCTACAGGAGGTGAGTCATCTCAGCGTGGTATCTACAGGGACCAGCTTTGCTGGGGTGGAGAGCAGCTTGCACCCTGCTAAGAGATGAGGCTTGCTGAATGGCAGATGGCAGCCCCTGCAGCAGCCCACCAATGGCCTTCTCAAGGACCTGGAGAAGAATGAGGCTCTAACGCTTGGCTACATTCACCTGCTTCCCAGGCCACGTAGCTGTGTCCTGTGTTAGGTGAAAGGAGCCTACTATCTCCACAGCAAGCCCCTGAGGACACTGACCACACGTTAGCTGAGCAAACATGGACACTTCATTGTCTGTTTGGGCTTTGAGGTGCAGAACTGTATTCAACACTCCCGTGAACACATGAGAAACTCCTGTCCTTCTAGAGATGCTCTGCTTGGCTATTTCTGAACATCCTGCTTGAATCCTTAGGCTGGGACATGTGTTAAAGATCCCAGACTGTAAGACATGCAAAGACTAGGAGTTCGCCAATGGGAGAGGGGAAGGAAGGAACAGAAGCAGAATGGCCTGTCTTCCTGCAAAAATAAGAATAATGGTACTAGAATACTGCTTCTGCCTTTACAAAATAACACACTACTGAACAGAATAGAAAAAAAATAAAGAAAATCATTGCTAGGCAAATGTCTGCATTCAAGGGAGTGGAAAACTGCTATGATGGCATTGATTTTTGGGAAGCATTAAGATGGATTGAATTGACATTTTTGATTCTTTGCTTGCTAGAAGTTTTACACAGAGGTGGTTCGGAGTGATTGCAGTAAATCCTGGTGCACAGAGGCTTGGTTGCATAGGCTCCTAAGTACCCATCTGCAACTGCTTGCCTCAATTAAGCTCCTCTACATTTTCCAAGTGTTTTCCAGCCATGCCAGGACAGTAGTTAGTTAATGATTGATTTTCATTTGGCAGTTTGCCATGTAGTCAGTGACAGACACCAGAACTCTTTAACACATTTAATGGGATTTTCCTTCCATTTACACTATCATAAATTACAAAGCATATTTCACTTCACAAAATAAAACCATTTCCAGATCATTTTTATGACAGTATTAAGTAGTACATAACCTACAACAAATAGTCCTGTACAAGTCAGGAGGATCTATAGAAGTATTGGGAACTCAGACTATTTAGCATTTGCTCTGCAATCTGGATTAATCTATCTAGCCCTTAGTTATTTCTCTAGAAGACAACAATTTTACAGTAATACCCTCCACTTCCCTTCATTATCATAGTTACACGTATTTTTTTCAATTTGAATAGAAACATGTGCTCCCTGAAATAATTCAGGAAACTGAGTTACCCACTATATCATACAAATGACCAAGAGGAGGGATTATTATATTTCCTTTTGTATTGAGAATTGAGTTTGGTAGTAAAGTATGCTGATTTTCTATACTTGCAGAAACATCTCATGCTGAGAAACAGTTTTAACATTAGGGATAAGTTGCAGTTAGACAATGAACTCTGTAGTCAATGTTTGTGAGGGGAGAAAAATATTAAAATTTGGTAATAATTAAAATTACCAACTTCCACATTTCCATATTCTTGTGTTTTTTTGTCCTTTTTAAAACAAACCATCTGGAACACATTCAAGAGAAATAACCTACATTTTCAGCAGATTTACTGTACATTTATAAATACAGAAACATGACAAAACATAGCTTGATTTTTACAGAAAAACCAAATCCTTCATATTTAACTCAAAAAAGTGCTAACTTTTCAACAAGGCCAGAAAATATCCAGTGTCCCAGCATCACTTAACTTACATACTAATGTAATAATAATTAAAAAAATATCTGGCATGTGAAACTGATCCTACCACCAGGACTTCTGAAAATTCTCAATACCATATTTTATATGGGAGTAAAAATAAAAAAGAAAAGCGAGAAAATACTGAATGTTTAGGGAAATACAAAAATGCTTAAAAGTGTACTACACAATCTTGGAATGCTAGTGCTTAGATGCAAAGAAACCTAAGGAAAGTTGGAATACACACAAGAAAAAGATTCTCCTTTAAAACATTTGCCATGAAAGAGGTATGTCAGGATAATACTGCATTCGTGGTAATTGTTTTCAATATATCATAGCAAAAATGCAGGAAAGAATTATGTGGAAAACAATCAATGCACCGCATTGATTTATAGTTTGCTAAAATAAAATGCCATTCTTTCAGCTAGGTAAAGGAAAAATATCTATATAATATAAGTTTTGTTTCACAATTGACATATATAATTATGTCTTATGGAGAAGGAAATGTATAGCTGTATACTAGTAACACTGATTAAGTACCTTTTTGCTTCTCTAGCCATATTAAAATATGTTTTGTGTTTCTTAATAAGTTAATAATAAAATTGTTTGCAGCTTCTCAAAACAAATATACATCCGAGGCAAGGCAAAAGATACAAGGTGAGAGGATTTTTTCTGACCTTTTTTTTTCCCCTTCTACAAAGAGGCATATGTCTATGAGACACAGGCTTTCCCTAAACATTTTGGCATCCATCTGCAGCTTTGCAGAAACTGAAGTGCAGCCAAGGAACTTTTCCTTTATTTTTTTTTTAAAAATTAAAGAAACGTTGTTTTCCCTTCAAACTAATTGTTTTAAAACAAGTGGTTATGAAGATGTGCCCATTTTTGTCTAAAAGAGAACATCTTCATTTTCTATTAAAATTTGTACAATTAGCTTCTGGTACCGCATGTCATTCAGAGTAGCCAAGGTACTGTCCTCTGGAGGTCTCATTAAAGTAGGCCCAAACACTATTCCCAGGTTTTCAGCATTCATAAAATTCTCCTTTTCATGCAAAGTAACCCTAAAACAGAAAAGAAAAGTAAGTAGTTGTTTACTTCCCCGAAGAAAAATACATATTGCATCCTAACCTGCAGTCTTGCTTCACATCAAGCATTGCCTGATAATGGTATTTTTCAGTAACAATTTTTACTCTCCCTCAATATAGTACCTATTTCCACAGTAACTATTTCCATTGCAAGTATGATGCAATTATGGTTGGGCTGTGTATTCCAGAGCCTTTAAAAACTCCTCCTGCAACTCTTTAGTGATTATTCCATTATTATATCCATTAAGGTATAAGAATTAGTGGTAACTGCTTTTTTGAGAAGTGTAATCATGGTTGAAATTATCATGCATGGAGCAGTCTCCTACACTGCAGTAATTACAGCTGTGTTGTGCTTAGTGTGTGTCATGCTGGGTATGGACACGCTTCCTGATTATGGACCCAGAATTTCTTCTGATTACCAATGCCCTATTGCTCACAGAGATGCTTCCAGCCTTCAGCAACCGACAACCGACCTGATCACACATTTCTGCCTTCCTGGCTGTCTCAGGCCTACCAACAACTGAGTTTTTTTTTATTATTCTTCATATTTAGGAAGAGGATGAAAGCTGAAGCAGCCCGGAAAGATGGGCTGCTGTGTGTATTTTGTTCTTTGTAGGAAAGCTCTATCCAGATAGAAGTCAGGTGGCTACAAATGCCATCTATCCTTCACCTAGGAAGGCCCTTAGGCCTACTGAAAAATGCAAGGTACAACTGGAGCATATCAGCATTATCATAGCAATCCTTTGGCGTTTGAGTTCAGACTTGAGAGAGTTCTTGCACTGCAGTCCCTTCTGGATAGATGCTGCTGCTAAGCTGGACAACTCCTCCACACACAAACCCTCTGCCAGGGTGGAGCACATGTGGTGTTGGAGCCAGTTCTGCTGTCAACAGCTGGGACCGCCCCTGGACATAGTCATTCACAACTGGATTGTAACTGGGCAGTGGATGCCTCCAGGGGAGCACAAAGAGGTTGGAAAACAAAAGAGACATTCTGGCCTTCTCATTCACAAGGTCCATACAAGATCAGGTTTTCCATCTACAACCAGCTCTCTGCAAAGTGACTATCACTGAAAACCACAGTTTCTCTTTTCTTTTGGATCAGAAATTCATTAGTGCCCCCACTCACAGATGCATCACCACATTCTAACAGATAGGTTACTTGTTGCTTTGCAAGGAGAAAAGGCAAACCAAGGCTGCTTAGCCCCAGCCACTAATTGTGCAAGTATATGCCCAACACTGCTTTCCACCTGTGCCTGTACACAACAGGAATGTTGAACAGCTGTGCAATAGCACATACATCTCACTATATATCTTACTAGCACCTCTGTGCAGGTATATGGGGCTTGTTGCCGGCAAGGCCTGAGGTGTCCACGGAAGAGATTCAGCTGCACAGCTTCAGTGTGGATGGAGCTATATATGTTTCACCACAGGGGGGACTGCTCATTCTACTGTATTTCCTCCAGTTCTGAGTAAAATGTTACCAGAAAGAAGATTCTGATTCAGTTGAAGATAGCAATTAATTAATTGGCTGACAAACTCATTCTTCATTACTGACATTATCCTCTGCTGGATTTTCCTGACTATGCTAGGCTATTCCTTTGATGGAGGAAGGCGAAAGGCAATAAATAGATAGACAAAAGGGAGTTCCAATTTGACTGACCTCAATTTTGTGTCCCTTTCAATTGATAAACAAATATGAAGTACTTCTAACAACTCAATGCAGTTTCTTTTCTGTTAATAACCAATGCTACTGTAGAGGCTGTGACCCTATTGTCTTTACATAAAAGACTCCTTGAACACTGTATGTTTTCATTATGCAGGAATAACTCTATGGATGGAGTTGAGACCCTATGTTTAACCTACAGAACAGCATAGCCTCAACCTAGAACCTTCCCTCTTCCTCATTCAGATCTCACTGTCAAGTTCTCCACAGGAACTGACATGCACTTGATTTTAGTGCAGATGCTGAAAGCTTAAATTTGGAAAAGGAGAGCAATGTACTGTGTGGCTTGAAAGTATTTCAGAGAGTTGGATTAATCAGCTGATTGAGTATTTTTTGTCTCATCAGTAGTTCAGCTCAACAGTTGAACAAAAGCCTGTACTGCAGTTCATGAAAGAGAAAGAAGACAAATTCTTGGCTATTAAAAAATTGCTTCCAGGACATAAAAACACTGATCCTATATGTTGGTCCCTGGCTTGTCTGCAGCCTCCACAGGCCTTCTTAAAAGCTGGTGTGGTTCATCCTGAACTGTCCACGCAGACATGCTACAGGGATGGGTGTTTACACATCTCATTTCTGCAGAGTCCCCAGGTGATCCTGCATGCCCAGGTAATGTCTCATCAAAAGGAAAAATTACTTCGTGTAATGACCTGAGCCAACGAAGAAAAGTCTCTGCATAATGAGAACCTGCTTAAGCATGAAATGCACTTCACACAAGCTCTCTGATGCAATTTTACATGAGTTGAGGTCTTTTTCTTTTCACTTTGGTATTAATAGTGCAGAATATGCAGATCAAAATCAGAAAATTCTCCAAAGGCAAGTAGTTTTACTTCTCCCTTATCCCCTTTTCTGTCGTTTCCAAGTAGCATCACTGACTTTAACCAGAGAAAAGGGTTATATATTCTGAAATATATTCAGGCAATATATTCTTACAGGGAGGCCTGCTTTGAGATGTCTGTTTCAGTCTTCACTCAGCTTCAGTTTTTAAACACTTCCAGACAAGACTTTCTGAGGCATGCAAATGCCCAAAGTAGCCAGGTGGTTTTAGTATAAGTTTGAAAAACGTTTTTTTCTTGAAATTAATGAGAGTGAGGCATCCTATACCTCTGTTTAAAAACAAAGGAAATATGAAATACTTGGAAATTGCCTGTATTCCTTCTGCTAGTAGTATAAAAGAGGCCTCGCTTGATTCATGGCTTAAAGATGAAGTGAGCAAACAACTAGTGAGAGACAGCTCCCTCCTTTTAGAGTATAGTACAGGAGGACAGAGCGGGAGGTAAGGGGATGCAGAAGGAAGGCATGATCAAATGACTTGCCACAGAACATCTAACACTTCTCTATCTACCATTCTGGTAATTTTTCAGATACAATCTGTCTCAGAGAAATGTGACAAATCTCAATTAACTCTTCAAAGGCTTGCAATGATCTGCCAGAAGGATCTATATGCTATATATGCATAGTTTATAGGCATTTGTACAAACATAGCTTGTCTGTCTGTAATGTTGCTGCTCTAGTGGTAGTTCTGGAATGGAGGCTTTATTGATATTTTCTGTAATACTGCTCTTTCAAAGCAGAAAATTGCTATGCTCTTCAAGAATTATCCTGCATGCCAATTAACTCACTTTTTGAGATGAATCATTAGGTATCTAAGTGTCTCATAGTGAGCAGCAGGGAGTAACATCAACACTTCATGTATTGCTTCTAGTCGTTCATCAGGATTGGAGATTTCTGTAAAACACCAAACATATTAATGTTAATACAGCCTTTCATTTGTAAACAGCGATAATTCAGGAAGCTAAGTTGTCATTATGGAGTCCTTCACAAGCCACTGATTGTGCTTGCAGGGATAAATACTAAACTCATAAACAGGGAGCATAGCAGCAACTTCTCAAAAGAATGGCTTTACAAAGAAATCAGCAACAAAAACCACCCTAGTCATCTCTGCAGTCTGTAGCTCTAGCTACAGTAGTAGGTACAGTACCTAAGCATCATTAAGTTCTTCATAATACACTGTCTGGAACTGACTCTTTAAATCTCACTTAAGATTACTTCAATTAGACATCCAAAACAGATGGGAGTGTGGATATTCTATACATATATTCTATATGTGCTTCAGAGACTGTTCTTGATTATACTGGACTGTGCCAAAGTTTAGGTAGAGAGACTGAAGTAACATGGAATTACACAAGCAGGTGAAATTGCTGAACGTATTTAAATACGTTGGGATCAGTGATGTGAGAACATTGGTGCTCACTACAGAGTGGCAATCTCTCTAAAAATCTGATTGGGTTTTACATGTATTTTGCATGAAAAATATGAAGTGAGTCAAGTTTGTATCTGTTGCATGACTTTTCATAAAAATGGCATCAGGAACCTGAAATTTTAGAAGATTAAGAATCTTTATGTCCTGCTTTTAAAAGACTGTTGTATTTTGTGATAGGAACTGCTTCCTCTGAGCATGTTATTTATAAGTTATAAAATACATTTAAATATAAAATAATTATGAAATAATTTCTTTGCCTAAGGAGGAAGAGTGCAAAAGCTGCCTGTGGCTGCAAGGTTGGGTGACCAGAAGGTGAACCCAGCATGGTGACACAGACCTCTTGCTTATCGATCTACTGCCATTTCAAAATCACTAAGGATACTTTTAAAGAAGAAAGTGTGCTACTTCTTAGGTACCACAGATCTCCACATTCTTTGCTAAACAGTCAAGTACTTTTATACTCTACATTTATTTTCATTTTTTTACCTGCATGATGTTCCTTCTACATTAACAATCAGGCAAAAGTTTCATTTAAGAAAAATATATGGCTGAGAAATGCCCCTGTTTCCAATTTGTTGTCTGTCTTTAATGTGAACAGTGCTATGTATGGGAAATGTAATTAAAGAACAGTACAAATTACTATGCAATACTTACTTGCTGCCTCTATGAACTTGGAATAGGTGTCATAGGTGATCACAGGAATTGGTAAGTCTCTGAAATACAGCTTCAGTGCTCCAGCAATAATGTTTATGTCTGGATAAATACTGGCAGAAATATCAGCCTTGTCACCATCTGGAAGAGAAAGAAGAAATCTTTTTGGAAAACAGTCTAATTCTGACTGAAGCAAAGCAGGACTTAATTCAGATTTACTGTGCCCAACCTGACAAGAAAAAACAACCTGAAAGCATTTGGAAGGCTTAAATGAGAATATATTGCTACCAACTTTACAGTGGATGAATGAGGAATGGCCGTTTCCATATCACTTAGTAAATAATGTATTAGCTGACATCTTTTGGTGAGGCTGGTGATTGCATGAACAGTGCCTGCAGTGTGTCATCTCACATAGGATGTTTAATGTTGGATGAAAAAGTCATGTTAATAATGTATTTGTTGAATTTGGCCAATTTATTAAATGTCAAAACTAAACTATGTACAGCTTGTCTTGCTGTTGTATTTTGTATCCACAGATCGATACACGGGAGTAGAGCCCCCTACTTTTATTTGCATTTGGGGAAACAGAGGCATACAGAAATGACATAAATTTGCAGCATCCCCCAGGAGACAAGCAGCAAAAATCAGAGCACACAGCCAAATCTTTTGAGTCTTGCACTGATCCATCTATGCTGATTAGCTAGTCAGAAAGCCTTCTTATTTTCCAGATGCCTTCTAATGTCTTCATATCTGAATTATTTATTTGTAGCAAAGATTTGAATTTAAATAGACATGCTATGGCATTTAGCTACACAATTTATTCCCAAATGTGGATTGCAATTTGTTAAATGAATACGGATAGTTGTAATGGATGAACAGCTAAATAGTTGAATTATGCAACCCTAATGACATACTTTTTTTTTCCTTTTTTTTCCCATATATTGTAACACAGTTATTCAAAACTCCATTATGGAACACTTTTTTGCCATGTGAGTTTGAAATTTCCATCGCTGCTGCTCAGCCCATGCCCAACACATGGCTTGCAATGAGTGAAATTACAAGTAATACCAGCAAAGCTGAATGGATATTGTTTTCAAGTTCAAATGTCCAATCTGTTCTGTACTACCCAGCACCTTAACGCCCTGAGCAATGCGGGTGTCCTTCCTCCCTGGAGGTGGTGTGCCCATTGCCCTCTCCGGGCCTGGCAGCAGAGGGACAGGACAGGGCAGCAGTCAAGCAGCTGTCTGGATTTAATCCCCAACTTCACCTCGGGCTTCTCTGAGATCAGTTAAACCTTTGAGCTCTTTAAAGTGAGGATAACAGCACTTTGCTCGCCAGAGGCAGTGACGATAAAGTCAGCAGCAACTTGGGACCGCCTGATGATGGGGCCACGCAAGGCTGTACTTGCTGGAGCAATGGAAGTGAGTCTGCTTGTGCCTGTCAGGAGGTGCAAAGCACAAGTTCAGACTGTTACCACTGAGGGGCTTACACACTGTAAATCCACTGCCTTGCTTGTCTCACAATTGCTGGTGCTTGTAGACATGCCCTGATGTAGACAGATGAGGGGGCTGTGTTTGATGCACTGCTTCTAAGATGGTGATAAAGGCTTTCACGGCCAAGCAAAACAGTTTATATTGATTGCAGATGTTTTATACAAACCTATGGCATTAATCTTGAAGGGATACGTCCCGTCCAATGTATGCACATAATTCTCATTAAGACTAACAGCCCTACATGTTCTCATCAAGAGGAGATTATACGCTTAAGTGTTTAAAACAAGCAGCCTTTCTTGATGCAGCTGAGCAGTCTGAATACATCCATCAGCATTTAATTTAATACAGCATCAATAACCCCTAGGAGAATGTTTACACTGCCCCAATCTTTTGTTTAATCCACACGTTCCAGGCCCAGTAGCATTAGTCCTATAAAGCGTTGTGTGGAGAGCTCTATTTAATTGATGGACACTGAGCGCTCAAAATGCTCCACTGAAAACAGACACTTTCAAGGAGACAGCAGCTGCATCTGGACAGATATAGTAAAGCAGAAGGTTGCATCTATTATCCAGGTCACTGGTACACTAAATAGAAGTGTTATTTATTTAGTACTTTTGCACAGCAACCCGGCACGCTTCCTTAAAGGGGCACTTCGGCTTGAGGTACTTCAAACCACAACGTACTTCAAACACACCTCTGTTCACTGACTGTAGGAAAAAGGCATTAATTCCCGAGTCAAAATTTTTCTCTTCACTTCAGAGACAAAGATACATCCATTGGAAATGCACTGAAGATTTCTTCTGAGATTTTTGTTAAGAATAATAATATGTCTGTCACAATGCACCTCCACTTCTGTGGTGGATATTTAGGGGAAGGTGGAATTTTTCTCTTCCTTTAGTAGACTCTGGATTGTCTTTTATTTCCTCTCATTTTCAGTCACTGAAGGCTCTCTGGCAGGCTACACTTTTCTCTTATCCTCACCAAATTCCTGCATCTGTATTTTTATTTAAGTACGCTAAAAATTGGAAGCACTACGGATAGAAAACTGATCCACTGCAGGTAAAGCTGTGACACCTATTTTACAGAGGTTCATCTACACCAGCAAATTACAGGAAATACATCTGTTTGGTACAGTACCTTCTGCATTACCACAGCTGTCTTTTTAGCACCTCAGTACAGGAACTTTCCTCAGATTACTGCAGTGATACTGCATGAGATTGCATATGTTGATACAATCCTTTTTTTATATTGTATTGCAAGCACCTAGTTCATTTAATCTTTACAAATCTAATCCTACCCCAAACCTGTCATTCCTTTTTCCTTCTCACTTTGACTTTCAACATATTTTGCTGCATTATGGTGGAGTTTGAGCATCTTATGACAAGAGAAGTCTTTTTTCCTTTGTTTTGAGGTTTCAGGTGACTTTGGATGCCACAGAAATATATCAGTAGTTTATTAAAGAAGGAAATGGAATAAGTATTACATTCTTAAAGCTTCAGCTATGCCGTTTGAACACTGAATTACATTTCTACCCAAGTTCCTTCTCCCTTAATGTTTTCTTTTTTCTTGCACAGCCTTTGCCAAGCTATTGTGCTTCTTGGTAGCTTTTTGGATTTTCAGCGTGACAGGTTTTCAGACGCACTAGCAAAGGAGTGTGAGGATGAGTTAGGACGCCTCTGAGTACTCATGTAATATTAAACAGCAAAATATTTTTAGCAAGTGTATTGTACCAGCCAGTCATACAAACAAGTGGAAGGACAGAACGCATTTATGACAACGGCAGCTCTGTGGGTAAAGCACACAATGGGAGTTTTATGGCTCTTAGAGTGCCACAGCTCAACAATACTCACAGAGAGCAACTGTTGTTTTACAGCACCAACATTCACAAGGATAAATAAATCCACATTATTCCCCCCATTCTCATTACAAAATTCACTGAGATGGAACATTGTCAGAGCCCCAGCGAGCCCAGCCCTCCCTGACAGCACGAGTATTTACACCGCTTTCGCTCTGGAAGGCAGTCTTCGTTTAAACAAGATGAGGACCAACTTCTCTCAGTTTTGAAAATAACTGTCACGGCTTTACAGCCAAAATAACATTCTGTGGGATGCAATTCTCTTCCTGAGATGCTAACTTTCAAGCCTGGCTTCTCTTTTCAGTCCTCACTGTAATTCTCTGGCAGCAACAAGTCAGTGTCCCTTTGACAGCACTGGGACCATCAGTCACGGGGAGGGCTGACCTCTGTCCATTGTACCCCCTCAGCTGCAAACAGAGTAACCGGAGAGGGACCCTATGGCCAAGTCGACCCTGTGTGCCTAATCCATACATTATTCTGTCTTCTCTCTCCCATAGCTTGATGAAGGAAAGCTGTGAAACCAGAAGGCTTCATGGCATTATTTGGAGAATGCATCCTGTGTGTTAAAATAGCAGGAATCTTTTCTTGTTTATTTTCAAAAGCAGTTATTAAGAGCTGTATTTCTAGAGACGCAACAGCACATCATAGCCTGGGGGTGGCTCAGACACAAAGGAAAGGGGGGACCTCTGCAGTCGCTGAGTATGGCACTCTGCAACTGCAGGCACCATGTAGTACTGTCCTTTCCATAAATCGTTCAGCTTCCATTTTAAAAACTAGCTAAGGTGTTTACCCCTACCTTTATTAGAAGAAGCTCCTTTCAGAGTCTTGATTTCAGATGGTTAGAAAGGGGCCTCTAAACTGTCAAGCACCTGCCTCTCAGCTCCCTTTGCGCCCAGCTCTGACACCTACAGAAGAGATCTGGACTATGCCATGCCCTTGGGATGTTGTGCTCCTTGCTGCTCAGGCTCTGAGGGTGACACAGGGGAGGGGATGCAGAAGAAAGGCGAGGGTCCCTGTCTCTCTAGGCCTGGATCTGACAGGGAAGTCAGCCCTGAGCTGACAGGTTGGAAATCTTTTGCCAATGTAACCTTCTGTGAGCTGACAACACCTTCAAGCTGTGCAGCCCACAAGTCAGAAAAAAATCTGTTTTTGTTTTCTGTAGAGCCTTTCCCGCAAAAAAAAAAAAAAAAAAAAAAAAAAAGGAAGAAGAAAGATAACTTTCTGCTTTCAATCTCAGTTCAGGGAGAAAACATTTTCAGAAACAGAAAGCGAAGTTTTCAGCGTCTGGTCTCAGTAATACTGTAGTCATACATTCTCATAACAATCTTTTGTGCACTGTTCTCTGCTTTTAGCATTACTCACGGCAACACAGCAATCCTCTCTTTCCTTTCTTAGCCCTCTTCCCTCAGGAGATTGTCAAAAGAAAATGAAGACATAGCTTTTTATTAATTTATGCCCAGTAGGCTTCCTCATGTTCTGCGTATGCAAACTTGGTTCTTGCTTTCTCTGCTTCTGTGTTTATTCATACTTTTTCCTTTGGAAATCTGATACTGCCAGTGACTTTATTCTTCCTGTTTACAGATGCTGCTTTTTCCAGTAAATCACGCTATATTCCCCGCTGTGGCTCCAATTCAAGTATGCATTGCCACCAGATTATGACAGGAATATCAGCAACAATAACGGACTATTCTGTAAAACTGAGCTGACTCTGATGGTTAGAAGCATTTTCAAATGAATGACAGCTACAGCAGCACACAAGTCACACTCAGACACAAATTTCTGGCTACGTTCTTTAAGCCCTTCCCTCCTCAGCCTGTGCTTCCCCATTTGGGTTTCGTTCAGGTTGGCACACGTAGAAGAGAACTAACACACCAAAAAGAAGAGTTAGCCAGGCTAGATATAGCCAGATAGGCAGAGCTGGACCTGTGTGACCTGTGACCATTTCAGTAATGCTGCTTAACGCAGCATGTCTGCAATGTGTATCTTGGTACAACAGCAGCCATAGCACTTGACATCTCTTTCACCCAAATGATGTCTGACCTACGTGTGTATGTTCACAACTGCAGCAGCCAACATACTTCTTGTATAATTTTTTAAAGGATATCTGAGTATAGAATGAAAAAAGTCATTTTGGAAATTCCCGCTTACATAGTTGGACTTGTTTGCCAGTGAAGTCTGTGTGACACACTGTCTCCAAACAAAGAAGTATTCAGGCACAGTAAGTGTGCTGTGTGCCAGGCCCTGAGGGCACCCATAGACCTTGCTGGCCCTGAGCAGCCACACCTGGATGCGGCCCCCACAACTCCTGCCTGCGGGGCCTGCAGGCCTCAGGATCCAGTCCCTGCCTGAGCGACTCTGCACCTGTCTCCATATGCACCATGGTCATGCCTGTGCCTGGTCGTGCACCTTGCTGATCTGTGCCCCAACCTGCAGGTTGACTGCCTGGCTTGACCTGGACCTGCCTTGTCCCCATGGATGACTCAGGCTGTGTCTGACCCTGGTTACTATCACTGGAGCTGATCCTGATCTTGAATCATGGACTGACTGCTCAACTTGTGCCCGGACCTACCATGCTGCCAGGAAGGTGCCCAGTGATGGGGCTTGGCATGAACCTCATCTACTCTGATCCTGGCTGAGGTGGTGGGACAGGACCTGGCTGTGAGGTCCTGACCTGCTGAGCCACTGTGTGCAATGACTGTGTGCATGACCAGAACCAAAAGGATCAGCCAAATCGATTAATAACAGCTATAAGGCTAATCATGGTTAACAGGCAGTATTTCAATTAATACAGTTTTTCAATAAGCTGTACAACTCATCTCTTCCATGCTCCTCTCATCTGGACCACAGACACAGAAATGGCAATCACATGTGTGGTGGTGTGGTGCTTCCTGCAAGGCTGTGTTCAGAATGAGTGTTCAGTTGCAGTTCCTGCTTCTTGAGCTCATAAACTGATTACCATATTAGAAAGCACTGAGTATGCTAAAGATAGGGCCCAACAACTTTTCCCTGGCACTATCCAGGCTTATGCTTGAACTAGGCTGTGCTTCTAGGTTGAACGCTCACCTAATGGCCTAAGCACTTAGCCTTCTACCTAGTATTATTTATTGTTTAGTTAATCTTTCCAACTATGAAATACATTTTCTTCTTATGAAAAGTACTACTAATTAATGGAAGAAATCTACAAAAAAATGGCCGTTTTCTGTACTTCTGCTTTTCTGCTAATTTCATTACCACGATACCCATACAAACACAAAAGAATGAAGAAGTTCTCAATTAGAAAGTTTAAATAAAAACTGTACAGAATTTAAAAATGTTTTACCTCGATCAAAGGCCATTTTCACATCTTCAATGTGCTCAGTGAAGCCTGAGACTCTGTAGAGGCCCTCAGACTTCAAACCTGAAACAAAAAGTTCTCAATTAACTTTCCTTCAGTAACCACCGGGTTTTAAAGCAACAGGCTTAAAAACAACAAGGGAAAAGCAGTGGTGGGGCTGATCAATACAGCAAAATATTAATTGTAATGTGAAAATCTGGAGCATTCAAGGAAAAATAAAGGCATTTTAAATAGCTTTTTTAACAGAATTAAAGATTTTTGGTATTTATATTTTTTGATTTTGTAACAGTCAGAAAATGACAGTAGATACACAGCAGGTAATGCTAGAAGAAAATATTGCACATTGCTAATGGCAGGGTGTTATTGTCACGATTTATACTTTGTATCTTCGAGATTTTCCTGTATTTGTCCATAATTAATGAAGCTTTAGAGGCCTTCCTTGCTTTTACCATTTGCTTAGTAATAAATAACGATGACAGTAAGAGACTGCCTTTCCCTTTGAGCACACTTGCTCCCAGTTTCGTTGTCAGCCTACACTTATACACAGCTGATACATGTGACAGATGCTGTTCTCCATATCACTATATCCCTTCTACAGTTCTTCCAGCACAAGAGACCTGCTTTATGCCCTCCCATCTTTACTCCAAGGCAACATGAAATGAAGGACAGCCCAGCAAAGCAGGCACAACTAACCAAGTTAAAGTTACACTGATGTTACTTATTTTAACCTTAGAGCTCCTTATTCTACCTATGCACAGTGCTAACCTATCTAGAGGACCCAATGCACTTTGTTTTCCTAAGAACAAAATCAGCTTTGTAAAAGTAAAATGAAGTTCTACAACAATTAAAGAAAGAAATTTAAAGATGTTGAAAAAAAAAGAGCGGGCAGCAGATTTTCTCTTAATCAATAAATGTAGAAGTAAGTGATTTTATCTCAAATGCAATGTAGCTGACTGTTGTTATCATCTCAGTAAAGCTCTTCTGTCTTACTCCAAGCTATTCTATTTGTCCCTGCAATGATGATCTAATCCTGGTAGAGCTTTACAGAGCAGTGCAGGGGATTTACTTGTAAATCTTTCATTCATTTCAGGAGATGATGCGTGGCTTTGAAATCCCTATGGCTAGTATCAATGTGTTGCTATGCAGATTACTGTGATGCCACGAACTCAACATTATGAGATTTCTGTGCTAAAGCTATGACTGACAGGGAAATTTGGCTTATTGGGCAGCACAACACACACAACTGCTACCCAAAATTAAACTATATGATCCTTACTGTGTCTGGTAGATGTGTTGGGGGCAAGATGCTATTTTTTCCAATCTGGCAAGCATCTCTGAGTAGCAAAAATCTGTCTCAAGCTGGACGGGCTGCGAAGGGCTGCTTGAGCCACGGCATCCATCAGTCAGCAGGTGAGTGTCATGCAAATGTTCCTAATCTGAGCAGTTTGCAAGATACTACAAAATGCCACCGTCTGTGACCTCATTTGCCTGAGTCATTTCCAGCGATCTGTGTGCTCTTGCACAGAATGCCCTCAATGGTTATTAATAATGGGTTTGATTTAAACTGATTATTCTGAAGCTTGAAGTGTCTCTAGGTATGTTAAACAAAATGATGAAAAAAGACACATAAACATGAACTTAAAGTTCACTTTAAAGTTCACCCCTTTCAAAAGTGTAACATAATACCTGTTTTGACATGTTTTCAGAACACATTCCAGTAAATTGCATTATGAAATGTCATGATTTAATTTTACTAGCTAATGCAAAGCAACGTATCACCTATGCTAAAAAAAGCCCTTCTCTCATCCCATCCATATGGTACAAGAGCATACTCCCTGTCTTATCTTAACATGTAATTCAAGTCATTGTCATTTTATCATGCCTGCTGCCTTTTGAAGCATACAAACCTCTTGCTTCAATCTCTCGGATGCAGGAATCCACCACCATTGGCCTCTGGGTATTGTGGGCTTTCACCAGCGTGGTCAGATCACAGCAGTAGACACGCTTTATCCTCTTGAGGTCGGGCTGACAGTCGTTGGGCACGTACTTGGAGCACTGTTTGTGTACGTTCAACCCACAGTCTGTAAACAAAGTTAGCCAGGTTCACTAATGAATACCGTGCTGAGAGGTTTTGTCTAACAATTTATTTCCTCAGCACAACCAAGAGGCATAACTTCTCCATAGAAAAGATCATTTGTTTCCACATCACTCTCTATGATTTTGCTGGCCTCTCAATGTACGGCACTGACAGGAGTCGGTGACAGTTCACTGTGCTGCAAAACTACCAAAGACAAAAAGGATGAGCAAAGAAATTTCCTATGAAAAACTTCTGCTGGGCAAAGTGAACCCCAGCACTGTTGCTAAAAAGGCTGTAAGAGCTCTGACTGTTCCTAACCTCCCAGCCTGGTGGAGACAGCCACTGCCGAGGATGGGTCAGTTCAATGCTGGTCACTCAGTGTTGCATTTGTAAGTGTGGGACTTAGCTTCTGAGTATTTGAGTTTGGCCTTTTGTAAAATGAGCATGTGAATGGCGGTATCCTGCTGGCCAGCTTGTGCCTTTGTGCTGCTAAAAAGCTAAGGACCTAAGGCTCACTTGAGTACTGAAACTCTACCAGAGCTGTGAGTGGGCGTGCTTCCCCTCCCCTTCCAAATCCCCGCTGCACAGCATTTTGACTTGTTCTGCTCATCAGTTATAGCCTCACAGTCAGTCTCACCACTTCCCTGGTGACCAAAGTGACCCCTCTGTTTAGTCTATGGGTCAGTTTGAGCATATAAAACACAATGAAAGGCATAATGTAAACAAGAGCGATTCATGTTACAAATTGTTCTTGGTATCTTATTCCAAAATCGACTCTTGGTTGCACTGGTGAGTTTCTATTAACTTAAACGTGACTCCTTGATCACCACAAATTGAATTTTTCTAATAGATTCAAGCACTCAGCCAAATGAATTTATAAGCCTCAATAAAACAAACACCATTGTGAGTTACTTTATTTCACAGAAATGTGGTTCCTGTTTTAATGCTTTCCCAGCCATGCCTATCACTCAGTGCCTTTTGGATACTTCCAGTGTCATCACTAGCAAGTTGCTTACTGTTTTTAAACGCTGGCTTACTGCCCAACCTATTCAAAATACAAATGTGTCTCTACTATTTGAAACACATTTCAGTATTACTCTTGGTAAAATATTAATCAAGCAAAATCAGACTGTCACTATGAACGCACCAACACATTTAATGGAATTGGTGGGTTCTTGTATGTTTCTTCACACAGTTGTTACTGCATAATGCATTACTGTTGTGTGAAATCTAAGCACATGAGAACAGCTGCTGTTAGGATCTTCCCTGTACTGTTTTCAGTGCTGTTCTTCAAGTATGTGAAGCTAAGTCCAAATGCGTATGTCTAAGAGTTAATGTTGGTAATTCAGTGAAGGAGAGTATTATGTTTCATACTAGATAAATAAACCTTTTCATAAGTTCAGTATTTTGTATATGAATAAACACAGCTCTGTGATGGTCAGTCTTTGAACACTTGTGTTTAAGACCATATCGGTTTAAAAGCAAACTACTATTCATTTTCCGTTTCTATACTTTCCCTATTCTTCCTGATACCATCATTCATTTACAGGCAGAAAAGACATAGCAGTAACTTTGCATTCCTGAAAGCTATTTTAATCCTTCAAGCTGCTGTCTAAATTCTATGTTACAATCACCTCCCCCAGTCTCGAAAGGCAGAGGTCAGGGCAAGTGTGTTTGGTGCCAGCCTGAGTTCAGGAACAGCCTGGGGTCAGGGTAGAGAGAGTTATGGCAGAACTGTGTTATAGAATAGTTTGGATTGGAAATGACCTTAAAGATATTCATATTCATATTCACTTGTGACATGGAAGACACCGGAGATCTGTGGAAAGAAGTTATGAAACCCCATTTGCCATACATCGAATAAAATTTCACTTGCCGAATCCTAAAGATTGTGATTCAGTGATTATTGTATTTTTGGGACATGATTATTTTTCACAAGAGAGCAAATTTAAAGTAATTAAAATGCTACTAAAATGCTAATACAGTTATAGAGGCATCAGGAAATGAATCCTTCTGGAAAATGAAGTCATATTATTTGCTTTCCCTTGAGGCGGGCTATTTAGGGCTCGCAGCAACGCATGGTATTTTTACAGGAAACAGGTGATGGTTTTTTTTTGCAGACAAGGGCACATTTCAACAATTGGTGGCAAAAAAGACAAACTATAAAGCATAGCTGCTGGCTGGGTCTGCTGTTTCCAGAGCTTGTTCCTTAAGATGTAAAAACATTTAAGTGAAAACTTAATTATACCATAAAGGCCAGTTCTTAATGTATACACCAAAGCACGTGCACGTCCCAAGGCACTGCTGAATGGATGCCACCTTCAGTAAAGAAGAGCTAATCGATTCTTCCCAGTCTAGCCAATGTGGTAAAACAAATAGGACAAAACACTGTGTTTGGGCAGCTAGGGTTGTTTTTCCAAAAGAAAGCACATTTAATCTTTCCTTCCAGAATATCCGTTATGGTACGAGCTGTAGTTCCATTTCTTTTAGTTCTTCACATTCATAGAATGGTTTGGGTTGGAAAGGACCTTTAAGATCATCTAGTTCCAACCTCCCTGCCATAGGCATGGACACCTCCCTCTAGACCAGGTTGCTCAAAGCCCCATCCAGCCTGGCTTTGAATGCCTCCAGGGTGGGAGCATCCACAGTATTGCTGGGCAACCTGTTCCAGTGTCTCACCACCCTCACAGTAAAGCACTTCCTCCTAATATCTAGTCTAAATCGACCCTCTTCCAGTTTAAAACCATTTCCCCTTGTCCTATCACTACTGCTCTTATAAGAAGCCCCTCCCCATCTTTCCTGTAGGTCCTCTTCAGGTACTGGAAGGCTGCCACAAGGTCCCCCTGGAACCTTCTCTTCTCCAGGCTGAATAGCCCCAACTCTCTCAGCCTGTCCCCATTTTGGAAGTGCTCCAGTCTTCTAATCATCTTTGTGGCCCTCCTCTGGACCTGCTCCAACAGCTCCATGTGCTTCTTGTGTTGGCAGAGGAGGTGAGATGTGAAAGATGACATGCTTTTTATCTGCCCTATCAGAGATATCGCTTTTCTAACAGCAGACTGGACTGTGGATGCTGCATATATGTGATTTCTTTTTAAAACTGGTCTGTGCTTTCTGGGACAAGAGAAAACAACAGAGCTCTAATTGACACTGGAGGACTTCTTGGCATGTTTTGCAAAGTGACCCCTGCTTGTCCCTCCTGCGGGGCATGCAGGCTGGGTTGGGTGGGATGGATGCCCGAGCACTTCCTGATAAAGAATGAAAATGTTTGCAGGCTACCTGAACACCTCACTCCCTGAGCGATGAGACCCCACATGAAGTTGGCACAGTATTCACACCAATGCGGACCTCGAAATGTGTGGACCTGCAATATAAAGGAGGGAGAAAAAAAAAAGAAATGGGGTCACTGGGAGGCAGATGGTCTGACAGATGGAACAACTAAACTGGATAAACAATAGAAGACTCAGTAGGAGCAAATCGTTACCATGCAGTGCCCACATCTTTCCATAGTCTAGATGAAATAAACCACAAGCACAGAAATTTGCTTTGATCTTGAAGTTTATCTTTCAATAGGCTTAACGTAACAGAGAACTGGGCTGTGTGCAACACTAAAAACAAACAATATTTGGTAGCTGACATTTTAGTTCAAGTGGAGAGGAGGAAACCAGGATCATTAGTCAGAGGAGAAAGAAGTAAAACTAATAATCCAAGGAACTGTAGTGAGTGCTTTTATTTGATGAGGTCAAACCAACGAAGCATGTTTTTGAGATTCAAACACACTTCAGCAGATCATCTGAAAGAAATGAAGTGACAGAAGAGGCACAGATGCATCCCATTTTGATTTCCCACAAAGCCACGTACCCACAGATCTAGTGCAAAGCCAGCATGATGAGAGCACCACTCGGGTCTCTGATGATGCCGTTACCTGTGCATTTACATGCAACACTACTGACCAAAAATCATGGTGACTGTAATAAACTTGTATTGGGGATGATAAGGAATGATTTGTGCACTCATTCCAGGCAGTGCTTGGGTAAAGACCTGATTTGTCACATTGCAGTCCATCAGTGATACAAGCAAACTACATCTTTCCCCATAGCAGTATGCAAACTATATATCACAGGGGCCCTTCTCGGTACAGCAAGTGTTCTTCTACTGCAGTACAAATATCAGTAAATAAGGAGAAATAATGGAACCTGGGTGCTGAGAGATCACACGGGTTTCTGAGCCATGTTTTGCACACAACTGCTGCTTCCTCAACTGCATTTGCAAAGGCTGGTATGAAATAGCTTTTTGTTTAAGATGAATGTTCTGGTAAGGTAAGCATTTCACTTTCATTGAAAAGAAGAGTAAATAGTGAGGTCTACGCCTGTGTGAATGGACGTGGTACAAGCCGGTTCTGGTCAGAGACTTAATTGAGGTTAGCAAAACATAAATCATGCACACTCGGGCTGCTTCCTTTTCCTTCAGACGTGTTTGTGTTTACTGATGAGGCGGATTGCTGACAGGCCGCTTCCGCCCGTGGGACGGGAAAGTTGCTCTTTTCATAGAATAAAAATTGGCTGCTGCCCTTTTCAAATAAACTTTGTGAAGTTTGAAGGCAAGCGTTTGGCTTGCTAATGTTTTAGCCACGGTTGTCCACAGGACCGTGCATAAACAAGTCTGTACTCCAGAGTGGGAAAATGAAGTACAGCGATTTTAGTACAGACCCCTCTTCCTGACATAGGGATAAAATGTGATATTATTACTTTAAAGAGCCTGATCACAAATTACTCCTGACCAATTACCCACATCCAATAATTATGTGAATGAGCTTAAAGCGACAGTAATTCTTCCTCTTCTTTGATCATAAAAGGTCTCAGCTGGAAAATCTGATGGGTCAAATTTTCTAAAATGCCGTTTTGCCTCTCAGTAAAAATGCATATCTCTGGGAAATAACACCTTGTAATAAGGTTTGAAATATCTTGTATATACACGTCGTACACTCATTTATTTATTTATTTATCTTTTATTTTGAATGGGAAGTAGCACGGAATTTCAGGCAAGGCTTTTAGCAGCACCATTTAACACCAGCTCGTGACCTCAGTTTTAGGCGTATATTCTATGTGACCTTCAGTGGATAAAAAACTGCAGAGAAAATTAATTATGCCTGCATCTTTATCGTTTTTAGACTGATAACCCCATAACGGGTAGGTCTGCACCTGCATTTAATTGTGGGTGGAAGTTATCTGCCAAGGGAAGACAGCTATCTACATCTTCTCCTGCGCAGTGGTTTACCAAAGCTAACCTTGCGAGAAGGGGCTGTAAAAGCTCACTCGGTATTTTTAAAACTGTACCTCTTCCATTCCACACAAAGCACATCTCAGTTGCTAGGATATTTGCGGCCTACTTGCTCACTTTACATAAAGCTTATTTCAGCTGATCTCTCCGTGGCATATTTAGAAAATGGGAGCTGATGATTCCTTGATTTCTCCTGTCATTAACGGCAAGCAGCCCTCAGAGCTCATAGAGGGCTCCAGCTGAGAAGTGCTGACCACACACCCTGCCCTTGTTTTCTTCGGCTTGGTGGCCCTCAAAGGCCTAGCTCTATTTATGCATTCACTTCAATTTTTCATGGCTCTGCATTTTAGCTCAAATGGCAAGTTCCCAGCTGAAATACCCTGAGAAAAGCTAGTCTTGCTGATTTCTGATCAGGCTGAAACAGCAAAATACTCACTATTCCAACTGAAAAAGGAAGACTTTTAGAAGTTTCTGGATGAAAGTGCAAAAACCTCCCAAGATGCAGATTTGAACTAAGTCTCTTATTCTTGTCTTGCCATTAATTTTGAAGAATTAATGAAGGAATTCTGTCTTTGTGAACACATCACATGAACTCAGCCCAAACCTTGCATCTATCACCTTCAAGTGGCAAATGGGAATTTTATATATAGAATCACAGAATCATAGAATCACCAAGGTTGGAAAAGACCTACAAGATCATCCAGTCCAACTGTCCACCCATCACCAATTTTGCCTGCAAGTTTGATCTCAACTCTACTCTAAATAAGAAAACGTAACAAAAGGTCTTCAAGTTTTTGAGATGGGTCTTCAGTTTTTGCCCCATCCTTTGCAACTCTATCCCTACAAATGGACTGGACTTAGATTTTTAGAAAAATGATGAAGACCTAATTATTGTTGCCACTCCATTCTGCAGTACTGCGTGGCCTCTCTGAATACACACTGCATAGGCTTGGGCTGATTTTACTACAGTCTACAAAGAAGTCCAATTTACAACAATAATTTCTTCATAAAAGACAAAACTGTACTTTTCCTGTTCAATCTCTCATCTTCTTTTCTCATTCTCTAACATCTCATTTCTTCATTCTGTTTCCTTTCCAGCTCTATGACTTTCAACAAAAAGTTCTTTCTTACATTCACCTTCTCTTCTCTGCCAGTCACCTTTGGGTTGCCACTCAAAATTCCCCTGCATGCCTTTTCCTACTGCCTTTCTGCTCTCCTACTTTTGCCCTTCGGTTCTTTGGCGTCCCTGTTTCCTGGAACCAGGAATAACCCCTTTAGCAGTGTCGCAGAAACAAACTAAAAATTGTCCTGGATTGAAATGTATGGTTTTAATGGAATTTAGATGATGTTGCTTCTGAGATGATTTTGTTGTTTATCTGACTGTGTTTAAGACTCTTCTATTTGCAGCCAAAGAAAAATTTTTTCAGACTTTCACCTGAGCGCATGTGAATTTGTACTTTCCTGTGTACTCCTGCTGAGCTGGAGCTGTTTGTAAGGAAGACAAGCCGACTTTGCTGCAATTTTCGTTCAAATACACATGTATAATATTCGTGATGCCTGCAAAAAATGCCTCTCTTTTGTTTCTCAAAAGCAGTGTTTGTCTGTAGTGATTAATGCAAGGGAGGAATTTAACCCAGAGCTTCTCTTCTCCCAGCAGAGCTCCTGACTTGCAAGTAATCAACGGCCTTTGCTCTAGTAGCAAATCCTGCTGTCAGGTTTGCTCATACTATTGTGGCAAACAGGAGCAATATTGGGGTAAAAACACATTATTCAGCTATATTTGCTCACTTAAAGTATCACAGAGCTCCTGTCACAAATTCCTAGGAGGAACATGGCTCAGTGGGCATGGTGAGGATGGGTTGATGGTTGGACTGATGATCTTAGAGTTTTTTCCAACCTTAACGATTCTGTGATTCAATGATTCTATGTTGAGCATCCCCAAACTCCACACAGCTGCCCTCAGGCACAAGCCTGACCTTGTCACTGACACTGGTGGGTAAAAACATGCCAAAGTCTGCTAGATCCAAATCATGTTGAGACGCAAGGCGACTTCGCAACAGTCAGGCTGAAACCCACAGTTACAGAAATACCTCTGTGTTTTTATAAACAGGGCTACAGAGATTTATTCTTCTTCCTGAGTTATGGTATGTCTACCCAGCTTAGTCAAAGTTGTCCCGCCAGACAGACGCCAGCTCCAAATCTAAATCCATGTGATTGTGTTCTGCACTCAGGACGAACCCAGGTTAACAAATTAGGCTGAATCCTAAATATTTTTTCTGCTCATTTGCTCTGAGTGCCTTGAAATTTGGAAAAGAGTCTGAATGAGAAAGAAGAGATGCTCAGAATGGGACAACGCGGTGCCCTCACTCCCCAGAGTCCTGTTCTCCTTTTTAATTTCTATATTAGTTTGGAAAGGCAGGAGGGAGATCCTAGTAGATATAAGATCTCTTCAGTTTCACTAGAATTTTGGCCTTAAGATTCTTCATGACCAAAGAAAAAGAGCTAAAGAGTTTTTATTTGTTCATGAAGAGAAGCCTATGACAAGATTCAGATGAACACTGCGATATGTAACCTTTGTCTCTACAACTGAAATGAATGATACAGTACATGGCAGTATTCACCTAAAAACTCAGAAAGTGGCTTTGAATGTCTGCAAAATAGCATTCTCCTTCAGAAAAATCCCAGATCGTCATAGATTGAATGCCATCAAGAATTTTGCTCCAAGTTCTCTTTCATTCTTTCTCTTTCATATAATTTCCTAACATTTTTTGTAATTAATATGAGTATATGCTAAAGAGAGACATTAATTTACCTGTCCTTTAAATGCAAATATTGTACTCTAAGGATTCTATCCACATTCATTGCTCAGCAACTAGACATTTTTTAATATATTCTTTTGGAAAATTAACTGTATTTGCTTTGTGAATATGTTTGTTCATTACATAAATGTAACAGTTTTGACTGTCCTTTCTTTCTGGACAACATTTTCTTTTCATGTTTCTTTCCTAAGATCTTCGTGCCCTTTACTGGGAGAAACCAATAATTTTCTGTTGTCAAGCTTTCAAATGCATACATATTTAATCATGTGATTTTCCAGTTAAAACTATGACTCTTTCGAAACAGAAAGGAATAGAGGCTGTACAACAGCTAGATTGTGCAAACACAAAGTTAACTGGGCACTCTTCCAATTATAAATCAAAGCCAAAACAAGGGGAATTTTGAAGAGGAAAGAATGCATGGGTCAAAGTGGAAAAAAGTCTCAGTCATGAGAAAATATTTTCTTACTAAACTAAAATAGTTTTGATATTAAAATGATAATGAGGGCAAAACCCAGAAAGAATGAAAGATGTTTTAATCACGCAAGACAACACAGAGTATTTCCCCTATTTCTTTCAGTGTGAATCAGTGAAATAAGTATTGACTTTTCTGTAGACTGGGTCGAGGAGGAAGAATGAGAAGAGGGATGCTATTATTTGCCTTGCTCACTAATATTAAATTATTGATTTACCAACCACAGCAGAAGCACTGCAGAGGAGAGTGCTGTCTGCATGGAAGAACATACAGAAAAACAAGAAGTAGAGTTTTTTTTGCTAAACCACAGAATCAGTGAAATAATTTTCACTAGTGCTTCTCCTTTTTTGACAGGCCAGAGATGAGTATCAGTACATTTTCTTTCTGCTAATGAGTTGAAATGCTCTGACAGTGACCCAGATCAGCATCCTCAAGGAGCATGAAGCAAACCGAGGTTTCAAGGCTGAGATGCAGTCCTTTCTTGTGGTGTTACCGCCTCTCAGTCCTTCTGTATCCATTCTGACAACCATCAAACCACAGCCTGATGGCATTAGATACAGTAACTGGCTGGCATGCTCTGGAAGAGCACTGTCCTCTGGCAAAACGTTTCAGTCTAAGCTGCCTGGAAGTCCGTTTCCAAAGCTGAGTCACTTCCCTGCTCCTCTTGGGAAAAAGCGAGAAATCTGATTTTGTCTGCATCAGACAGCAGTAAGATGCTACGTCTAAACATCCCCAGCTTTGTCCAGCTACATGCTTTTGTTTGACAAGCAAGCACAAGCTTAGGTCCTATGGCTCAGTGGGACTCTAAGAGCATGTTCTTAGCATATGGTGCTGGAACAAAAGCTGGGAGACAAAACCCCTTTGCTGTATGGGTGAGCTCTCTCAACTTCTTCAAAGCAGAAAGGGTACAAAATGTTGCTGGTAAAGTGCTAGTGGCTTCCGATAGCAGCTGCATTTTGAGAAGGGGCCTTTTTGTCGTTTGGAAATGGATACACTTTAAGGTAATGACAATCAATATAAAGTTTCCTTTCTTTATGAACAATAAAAAGAACACTGAACGTGGGGAAAAAGAACTAATATACCAATCAAGCAGTCAAGCAAGCAGCAAAACCATTACTTGGATTAAGAAGCTATGTGAAAGCACATTAGGAATGCAGTCAGCAGAACTTCAGAAAGAAAAAAAAACATATTTTTCAACAGTTTTCCCAGAGCTAGAACAGACAGTTGCCCGAAAATCCACAGAAAAAAAATAAATCAAGAGGTATCAAAGCATAACTTTTCAGCCATGAATAATAGGAAGTCAAGCTTACCTTAAAATTGTGTGCTTTTTCATAGTTAAAATGGTTGTCATTTTGAGTTAAGGCTGCTCTTCTGACCAAGGAGGTGATCTGCGAATAGGCAAAGAGTTTCAGAGGTTGCCACAGGAGTGCCCCCTTCACTCCCACCTTCACCCCCAGGGCCACGGCCAGGAGCTCCTGGCGCTTCCTTCCCCGCTTCGACTTGTGGACGACGGCACAGCTTTTCTCATTTTCCAGCCACAGATCCTCTGAGAACATCGCGCTCGGGTCCCAGATCTTTTCCCTGTCTTCCCCAGCACCCGGCAGGCTCGCTGCCGTCAGCGCGGCACAGTTTGTCCAACTGCTTCTGATGTTAGACAGCAGATTTGAAGCAGCTGCAGCCCATTCTGCTGAGACCTCTGGCATGTGACTCGAATGGGCCGGCTTGTGGGACGGAAGGAGCTTCTGCATCTGAATAAGTAACGGCCTGTGCCGTGCTATTTCTGAAGGCAGATGTGCGCCTGGAACAATAGCCTGAATTCATGCAGCGAGCCCCCCCCCCCGCCTCCCTGGGCAGTGGGATCCAGCGAGGTACTGCCGAAATCCTGGCCAGAGGCACAGCTTTATGGCTCCACGGCCAAGAGCCTCTCAAGGGGAAGAATGCTACTGCTCTGCAGCCTGCTAGAAATGAACAAACAAACAGAAAGCCCCGGAGAAGCCCACACAACTGAATGTGATGCTGCATCCAATTACACTCTGAGACTTATAAGCCAGCAGCCTGCATGCCAGCAGATTAAGCCCTTAAAACCATCATGATTGTTTAATCTCACAGGGCTAAAAATCTCTCTTTTCCTTCATATCCTGTACAAGGGGAAAATCCAGCAGTACTCCAAGTACTCTGATACTGTTTTAAATCAGAACATTTTGTCAGAGTGCACTTAGTAGCATAGAGTGAGCTCACTGTCAAAGTTTGCAGTTTAGCAGGGGGAGATGCAAGCTAGGAAGCCCTATAATCTTATGCAGTGTTTGAGTGCAGACAGGGGACATCAGGCAAATGTAGAAAGCCCAGGGATGCAGCCCTGTTTGCAGAGCAGCATCTGCAAGGCAGAAGGAGCATTGTCCTTCACTCTGCTTGCACACATATATAGACTGGGGAGGGAAAGTGACTTTACAGACCAGCGACAGAAGAGACACAGAGCCCCGCCAGCCTGCACTACAGTTTGCAGTGCTGCTTTGGGCACCTGATAGGGCCTCATCCCATGACACAGAAGATGTGTGACACCAAGCATCCCCCTGGGCAGAACTATCAGCCCCCCCCCTTCCCCCACTCTAGCTCTCCTCTCCTACTCCTTTTGTGAACATGCCCATTCTCCAAACATAAGAGAAGGACAGAAATTATTGCGAGATGTAATTCTCTGAGGTGTGTGTAACACTTGATATGCCAACGCAGAGCAAACCAGTGCTCCTGTGAAAACCGGCTCTCTGAACTAGAGACACTAAAGATTACATGAGCCTGTTACAGTCTGCCTCACTTCAACCTACCCAAAATGCATGTGAAATTATTTAAATTGCTCATGTTAACTTGTAAAGTTGAGCTTGCCTTTTTGTAATTTTTTTTTCAGTCTGCTCTTACTTCAAGCTGAAAAGTCAGAAGGTTCATATAATTCATTTACTGAAACCTCCACACTATAGATTGCCCGCCCTTAGTAGAAATGATGCTCTCTTGATTTGAAAGCCCATGGGGACAGATGGTTGGCCGTCAGTTAACATCAGGCCATGCAATTTCATTTAGTGCCCTACTTAGGGTTTTCAAGAAATTCTGCAACCTGCAAAATCAGATTTTCAGTTATCAAATGATGCACTCATTTCTACGTACAAGGTAATTATTTTTTGGGCAACTTGAAGAATCCCTTTTTATGAGCTTCTGCTATATAGGTAGGATTTTGCTCCCAGAGCAGTTGCTGCCTGGCCAGCCTTTCCCCAGCACATGCACTGCTATTTGACCACCAGCGACAAGCGGCAGTGATGTATATATTAATATTGCTCTGCCTGGAGGAAATCCCTGCTGCTCTCCCATATGTCCTCCCACTAAGTCCTGATTTCTGCCAGCTCAGGACTTTTAGCTGCTTTCTAGCAGACAAAGGCAGACTACTCTTCCCCAGATGTCTCTCACTGTACTTCAAGAGATGAGGAGCTCTGGTTTGAGAGACATCCCTGACTCCCCACAGCAGCAGTGGCTTCAGTTTGGCCATCCAGAAATAAACTTCAGAGCAGTCTGAAGTTCTCATCGCACCCCCATTTCTATTCTCGGTACCATTTTAGATGTATTTGCATTTATCTTTAACCAAGAAAATCTAACTAGCCCTGAGTTTTCAGACACCTCTGGAGCTACAGCACCTAAATCCACATATATAAGTGACTTTCACTCTGACTTTCAGAATAACAGATCCAAAGTCACAGAGAGGTTTGTTGCCTAATAATGCTCTAATATTTGTATTTATGTCACTGGACTGATAAAAATCCCATTATATAACCAATATTTTTTACATAACATGGCAGATTTGATACTCAAGCTACAGGCTTACGATGATACATCTCAGAATATTTATTATGCTATTTTTGGAATATCAGCGTGTCATCCTAGGGTCAGACACACAGTACTGTATTTAATGGAAACTCTGACTGTTTGCATAGAAGCATTAAACTTAATTGACTTGGAGGCGGAAAACAGACAAACTACTTCATATGACTAAGGCAGATGAGTATTTACTGTTTATTGTATATGAATTTTTATTTATCCATTAGGTTGTCTTATCTGCCTTGCTTGGGCCCTGTTTAGATGGTTGTTTAACGGGATCCCTTGCAAACACTGGATGTGTACAGAAGGCCAACTGTGAGTGTATCCTCTTAAGAACCTTAATCATACAAAGCCCCACCAGGTTTACTGTCTAAAATGATGCTGTGAAACGGAGATGAGCTGGACTACAATACAACCCTTTCCTTCTCTAAACCAGGATCAAACAGCGGCAATGTCAAATTCCCAGCAGCAACCAGTTCTAATGCAGTGATACCCTAGCCTCAGTACCGAAGCACTTTCTTTTATCTATTTTCTTTTTCTTAATAAATTTACTGCACAAGACATGGTGTCAGCTCATTTAAAGAGTATCTCTTGATCAAGTTAACAAGTCAGCCTGAAGCTAAGAAACAGAGCACCAGTGGCTAAAAATATTATTGCTGGTTGTGACCAAATGTCTGAACTAGTAAAAACTGAAAGGCAAATACAGGCTGTCTGCATTTTCAGACCAAAGGATTTCTGTGTGACATATGATTTCAGTTTATTAGTCTCTCTGCAAAATACAAATACTATATAGAAAATTGAGCACTTAAAGCAAAATAAACGTCAGTGGACCAGAATAACAAAATTACAAGTGAGAGGAGAGTGCGACTCAGCTGCTGTGACATTTCCAGCACGCCTCCGTATAATGAGCTGAACTGCACAATTGTCTCTTCCCTAAGACACTGCCATCTTGTTAGCTAACAAAGGCCTTGGGGGCAATGTCATGGTTTTATGATTTTTGGTTATTGGTATTCCACATCATAACATCATGTAGTGTATGTACCTGGTTCTCAGAAGAGAAGAACTACTACATTCCCCAGGGTACTTTGCTCCCCGTTACTGTTTTCCAGTTAGAGGGAAAGATAAAAACTCGCAGATCACGAGACCTTTCTCTCTTTCCACCTGTCTCTTGTCCCGGCAGCATCTCGCTCCCCAGCCGTCTCACTGTTGGTATTAGAGTAAGGCCTACTTTAATTTTTGGACACTCTCTCTCATTGTATTGATCAGCCTAAATTGTAATTATATTGTATTATATTGTGTTATTTTGCATTCCGATATCTTATTTAGTAAATTAGTTTGTTTCTCCTCAGATTGTTGCCACTGTTTTGTTCTCAGGCCCATCTCCTAACCCTTTTTTCCCTTTTCCCTTTCCCGGGGCATGGGTCCATGGGTCCCCCGTCCCATTTGTCACGGAACCAGGCCGAACGCCCGTAAACCGTTGACAGGGCAAGAAGGAATAAATTTTAGTATGAAAACTTTTCATCTGTGTACATGTTGCATGATTTCAGTTTTAAGTCTGTGGGCAGCACTGAGGACTGGCTCAAAGAAAGATGCATCTTGCACTGTGTGTGTGTGGGGTGGCCTACCCTTTGGTGGCCCTTCCACTACATGGTGGAGAGCCATGGCTCACATCCTCCGTCCCCCAGCTGCTGTCACCCACGTGAGTGGCTGGTGGGGATGGGACGATGACACAGCTACGATGGGCAGAGGAGGGACACAGTGTGTTTTCTGGATAAGACAACCATCAAAGGAATCCTGCTTCATGATGGGGAATTTCAACAAACCTGTGGCTGATCCCTAAGAACATTTAACACCACACATAAACACAGTCATAGGTCAAAGAGAGGCCTGTTTCCTCACAGGCATAGCACACTGAGTCATCTGCCAGACAGACTGTGTTTGCTCAATTGCAAGCACAATGTGGAGATGACACACGGTGGAGGAATCTTGCAGCGATTGACTTTTTCCTGGTTTTCTCCCACCAAGTTCTTCTCACGGTACGCTCAAGAGACAACTCCAAGGAGCCAGTGAGTAATGCCATGGTCTAAGTGCACTCTTAGCACAACATATGGCATGAGAGGGACACGGCCATGGAGGCCAGTCAGCGAAAGGCCTTCATGCCACAGCACGGTGGCCAGACTGTGCCTCCCTCTGCCACAGCACCAGGGCTGACACCACAAGGCTTCTGTGCTGTTGGAACAAGGGGACGAAACAAGCTTCATACAGAAGATGTATATTAAACACAAAGCAGAGCATAACGCCTGCAGAGCAGCACTTGTGAATCTGATAATGCAAAACACACCTTCCTAAGAAATTCCCCATTTCATGAGAAGTCTTTTGATGCCCACTAGGTGAACATGGAGGTGTGTAGAACCATGAAGCTCCACAATACATACCTCAGCGTTAAGGAAGGAGCCAGACCACACAGAAATGGGTCTGATGCTGCTCTCACATTTGCTTTTGAGGGGAACACAGTCCATATGCTCTCAGGAAATAAGCATACAGAAAGTAATTATCATTAATTGCCTGCTACCCTCTGCTAAACCTCTGCTGCAGCTGCAACCAATGACAGCTTTTACCAAACACAGGTCTGTCTGATGTCCTCGAGGATGTAGTTTAATTCACTAAAAACTCAAGTCTTGTTTCCAGCATACAACTTCCTTTCAGGTGAGCTGGAGCTCAGTAAACTGAACATGTTCATGTTTGCGCCCATTAAAAAAAGCAATTTTTTTCCTTTAAAGATGAAGATATATCTATCATTTTGCTTCTTATACTTCAGAGTTGCAACTTTTTTTTTTTTTTTTTCTTAATAACAACCAGTTCCTCTACAAATTATGAATTTTAAGAACTGTCAACAATACACTGTAAGTAAGTAACACTGTGTTTATGGCAGCAGATTATTTACACTGACCAACTATTCTGGAGAGCCTGGATGCACTTCCATCACCACCAAATCCCACCACATCACCTTGTAGAAACTAGGTTCATATGTGCTCCATATCACTGAAGAGAGAACAGAGAGATTTTGGAAGGTCTTTGAAGGACTGCTGCTGGCCCATGCAAATTAAAGCAGACCCAAGAGTTCCTGACATCAATCAAAGACAAGAAAAGAACAGTTCCCCACTGGTGGCTACTGCTTTGGGGAACTCTCTACTGGAGAGACTGTCCTCACTGATAACCTTTTCCTTTGAAGACAAACCGGTTCAGAGCAAAGAGAAATGCTCATATAAGAGGACTTGTGGAGTTCTGAAGTTCTGAACCGAAATCCTTACACCTCACCCAAATTCATGTGATTGTGACCAATTGTCATTTATATCCACCTCTTTCTGACAGGGTGCTTGCTCCCTTCCCTTGTAGATAAAAGACATAGTTTACCTATAGCAAATGGAAACATAATCTCTCTTAAACTTCAGATCCCCCTTTTAAATCCTTCTCAAGCAGATTTTTCTGTACACTTCATGATTATTTTTCTCAAAACAATGTAGTGAACCAAAGGTGAAGTGCTGTAGATTCAGCAGGGCGCTAGGGAGACTGTTACTAAAAATAACAGTGGATGAAAGCCTCTTATGGAGTATTAATATACTAAACTATTGTCTGTTTTGGAACAACAACTGGAGGTTACATTAGTGGCAAGCAATTACATACTCATCTCCAATTAAAAATAATGGGTGGACTAAACCCTTTTATATTGTCAAACACTTGTATCACAATGTGTTAAATTGTGCGTTCCATGCCTGTCATTGGACTTAGTATGTCTAAAATAGTACTTAGGTTTTTCATTTTTGTAAACTATTATAAATATGTGTTGTACTATAAATCTACTATAGGTATCAAGGAAGAAATATATCGAGAAAAAAGGAAAGGATCTAGGTATAGGATTAACTAATTCAGTTGTTTCCCTGAATAACCCTGCAGAGATTAACATGGTAACAGCAGGCCTGGCCTATTTATTGCCTCAACTTCCTTTCCTCCCACTCTCTCCTTTATCCTTTCCAATCCATCTCCATACTTGTCAAGGTTATTAATGACGTTTTCCTGGTCAAGTTCACGAGCTCTGTGCTTAGTATTCATGACCCAAGAGGTAGCAAAGGGATGAAAGGGCAGGGAGTGAAGGCTAAGCAGGGCAGAGGAGGGAAGAGAAGCACCAAGGCCTTAACAGTGGGGCTAGAGAGAGCCATGTCATTTGCAAAGAGAGCCGTACCAAGGGAACTGCACTGGATCTATTTCTGAATTATGTACTTCTTGTTCTCTTTGTGCACACAATGTATATGACTGTCTGCAACGTACATCAATGAGTACTGTTTTCACACCTATGTATCATAAAGAGCAACTATGACAAGATCTGGTCTGTAGTCAGACCAAAATTTAACCAACCTTTATCCAATTTTTGTCAAAAATCTGCAGTAATCCTGTTATTCTATCAATAAAACCCCTCAAACAACAAAACTAACAGTATTTTTTTTAAGAAATAGACATCTAGGAATGGACTGGATGGATGGAAAGATGGATGGATGAATGGCAGACGTCTAATTTAAAACAGTTATCTGGACTCTTCACAATCAAAGGAGAAAAATACAAACCTCCAGACAACGATTCATCCTCTTCTATGACAGATCAAGTTTCTGCAGCTCTTTTATGCATGATATAAGGAAATTAGGTGACTGAGGTAGAAAAAGATAGCTTACTTTATGTTATTAAAAATTAGGTAAGATTAATTTCTCTCTGAGCTCTTTTGTATTTCTATTTTTCTATAATCTATTCAATTTTAGAATAAATTGAATAAGATACTCTTTATTCTTTCATCCTGAATTATATCAGTGAATAATTAGAATGCTAACTGTACTTCATTTAGGATATTAATACTTCCCATACTTTAGAATTGGCTAAGACTGATAACACAAAATACCTGGTTTACTGTACCATTTGTTAATCAGCTTCATTTACCTTTATAAGTTTATCTGGGGTTCACTAGATGAACTTTTTCAGGAAGTATTACCTTGGAGGAGTCAGTATGGAATTAATACAATTTTCTGATGCTGACCATACAGGTAGCCAGCATTTTGACATTTCACCCACAGAGGAAATAGCCTAGCAACATAATGAACTTAATATGATATACAATGGCCTCTCTGAATTACGAGGGAAGTGACTCATGCTGTCTGAAAGATACAGGGCATTAGTCAAAAGAGTCAACAGACAGAGTCTTTAAAAAATATCTTAAACATTATAGTTTTTACCGAGACACTCAGTGGATACTGATTTTTCAGCATCTAACTTACACATATACATGACCTGTGCATTATTTTATGTTTTTGCAATAAAGCTCTTCCTTTCTGAAGAAATAGCACTTTGTTTAGGAAAGCCAGCTTGCCATTGATTAAAACAATCATTGCCCTGCAAGGAGACTGCAGAGTTTGAATGAAAGCCAAGCCTGCTGAGCTACCACAATGAAGTGGAGAAATTAACACATTTACTTCCCAGTCTGGATGGAGAGGAAGGCAAAAATGTCCCCTCTGAGTAAGGTAACATACGTGAGTATGATACAGTGCCCACAGAGGGCTGGGAAAGAGGATGGAGGTGCCATGAGCATGGATATTCCGTCCTTGGGGCCCTTGGCTTGCTCGTGTGCATTTGCTGAACCTAAGTGCTGGTGCACTGAAGGAGCTGGTTGGGAGCCATGCTAAATCACAGCTGAGAACCATGGTTTGTGAGGTGGTGGTAAGTCAGTTTAATGCCAGGACATTAAATCAATGAACTTGACACGAAATCCCACTGCTATACAACTTTTATAGCCGATGGGCATAAGGCCTGTGTGTTGGACCGTATGCCCCACCACACACCCAAACACAGATAGCAAACACATACCTGCCTAATCCCTTTTGGGTTAATTCCCATTTCTGTCTCAAACTGTACTATGCCCTACATGCAGGTCCTATCTCATAGTAATTCAGTAACAAGCTATCTCCACCATGCACAGTGAAACTGAACATACAAAAATAAATAAAATACTAAAAGTTCTTCCCTTTCTCACTTTCAGTTCTGACACTGTATAATGATGGAAGTGAACTTCTTTCAGAGGGAGACCTGCAGCATATGCTCCAGGCTGAATGTTAAGGACCACAGCCACAGCTTCTTCTATTCTTATAGAGAAGCAAAACTCCAGTCCCCTGGGACCATGACAAAACAAAGAAGAAAATAGTTTTCAGGAAAGTTTCCCAGAAACCACAGAATAAGACTGAAATGGCATTTGTGTTCTGAGCCACTAACTGCTCGGCAGAGCCAGCTGATCTCCGGAGGGACTGCAGAGCAATGCCGAGAGCAGAATGTAAAGTATGCTTTACATTCTCAGGCAGCCTCAGAGGTTAGCAGTGTTGTCACCAGCTTTGCCAGAGCTTAAGACAGCTTAAAACAAGAGACTTCAGTGCGCGCTGAAGAAGTGATGTACGTAAGCGAAATAGAACAAATAATTTGTGAATCAGTGATTCGTGAGCCAGTGATCATCTTGTCTAACAAACTGTCAATCCCTAAAATGTAATTGTTCCTGGAAAATAACAGTTCAGGACTTGATCCTCAACAGCTTGGTGCTCTGTTTGTTTAGAGCTCACAGAGAGATGGAGATGATAGGCAATTTGCAGGAAGGAGCGTGCCAACAACAGCATCAAGCAGCAAACAGGGTTCTTCTCTAGTTTTGGCAGTTTCTGGCTGCTGTGAAGGAACTCTACAATTTCAGTCTCAAAATTACAAACAGAACAACCAAGTTACACTATTGCTCAGCAGTCACAACACTGTCAGGTAAAACACAGTGCAATGAGTTGGAAATGGACTAATGTGTCTTCCATCGTTAGTAACACTTCAGTCCGGTTTTACTGCAGCACCTTGTGACTTCTTCCTGCAGTAACACGTAAACTGAGTTGACAATGTAAAGGGAAAACAAAGATTTATTCCAATTATGTCTTAAAGAATGTAACCAGCAAATAAGAAAAGTGTATATTTAAAGGTTGCAAGAATAGTGTAATAAGCCATTGCATTTTACAGACGAAAAAAAAAGAGACATGCTTGTTTTATGAAATCACTGTGCTTTATGACTGTAAACATGCATTTCAGTATCCTTCATGGATGACATGGCAAAAAAAAAAAAAAAGATAGGGTAATAACAACCCATTTCCCACATGCATAAGTGGGTTTGGTGCTGGGCCAGCCATGACTTTCCTATGGTTGGAGCTGAGCTGTACGACCACGAATGTTCCCATGTCCCAAGACGAGTGTTTACAGCTCACCCAATTGTGATATACATACTTCTGTCCCACCAAGCTTCAAGGAATGTCATGCCTGAAAGACAGGGTCAAATCTCTGACTCTCATCCCAAACAAGTGGTATGGCTGTACGACCTTTGGTATTTTTCTGACTAATGGCTCTAAAATGCATCTTTGCTTGGAAACAGAGCAGGAATCCATGCAGAGAAAAGTAATGTGGGGTTAACAAAAAGACTGGAGGCTCTTCTTTCCACTGTGAATTTTTACTTATTTCCCTATAGGCATGAACTTTATCCCATATATTGCATTTGCCCTTGGTGTTTGAGAAAAATTTCTAGAGCTTAAACCTGCATGAGCTTCTGTTCTCCATATGGATACAGCATGGATATAAAGTAGTTGGGGTAAGAATTTGTCCATTTGGTGGATGGACACTGGAAAGCTACTTGCAGGATGGGCAGTTGTGTCCTGGACAGTAGGCAGTCTCCTTCACCTCCTTTTAACCCACTCTGAAAAAGCAGCTCAGTGCATCACCACCATCTTATTCTCCTGAATCAGAAATGGTATAGCCAGCATGGCCAGGTAGGTGATCGTCCCTCTGTACTTGGCACTGCTGAGGCCACACCTTGAGTACTGTGTTCAGTTTTGGGCCCTTCACTAACAGAAAGACATTGAGGTCCTGGAGTGTGTCCAGAGAAGTACAACAAAGCTGTGCTGGAGCACAAGTCTTATGAGGAGCAGCTGAGGGCACTGGGATTGTTCAGTCTGGAGAAGAGGAGGCTCTGGGGAGACCTTACTGCTCTCTACAACTGCCTGAAAGGAGGCTGTAGTGAAGTGGGGGTCAGCCTCTTCTCCCAGGTAACAATGATAGGTGAGAGGTAATGGCCTTAAGTTGCACCAGGGGAGGTTCAGGTTGGATATTAGGAAAAAATTCCTCTCAGAAAGAACAGTGATGCATTGGAACAGTCTGCCCAGGGAGGTCAGTGGAGTCACCTGGAGTTGTTCAAGAGCTGTATAGATGTGGCACTGAGGGATATGGTTAGTGGGCATGGTGGAGATGGATTTGACTGTTGGACTAGATGATCTTAGTAGTCTTTTCTAATCTTAATGATTCTATGATTCTATGAATGCACCTTCTGATCAGCTCCAGGCTCTCAATCAGCTTCTCCTTTCCCACAGAGAAGCAAGGGAGCTACTGTATGCTGTGGGCTGAACATGAAAAACAGAGTTCACTGTGCTTTTCTGAGGGTGCATTATAGGATACTCGAACCACTTGAGATCCTACACTTTGAACTTGTATAAAGTACCAGAATCTATTCAAGTTGTTTTATTTTCCATTTGAAAGCACTGTTTTGTGTCATGTTTGCTTCGCCTGTTGCTTGAAGCTGTTTTTGTTTTGCTTTTACTCCATGGCTAAGTAGCTGTGCTGCTACCCTTGAAAACACACACACGTTCCCATGGCCATTAAAGAAAACCTCAGACAAAGACTGACCCTACTTCTCTACGATGAATGAGCACATAAAGGCTGTATAATCCCAGTTTTATCTTTCTGCACAGCACGGCATCAGGTGTCACCTGACCCTGATACCCTCCCAGCTCCCCGCGACCTCCAGCCCGCGGGCTCTGGTATGGAGTGGTGGCTTTTGTTGTTGGGGGCACAACTCACACAGCTGCTTCCGTCATTGTTTGAAGGGGGACAGATGGCTGCTCTCAGCACAAAAAAAGAGATTAAAAACCAGTGGAGGGAATGACAACACTGCTCAGCCCAGACTTTGCTGCATGGGGCTATCACCACTTAAACTCAGGCTGCAGTTGAGTTTGCCCACTCAAAGGAAAAAGTCAGTATTTGCAGATCGTTTCTTTTGAAATATGGTAATCTGAATAGATCCTGTCCTACCAGCAGCAGCAGTTTTAAAGGACTCGAAAAGCAAGGTTGATGCTGCATCCCACGTCTCTCCATGTCTGCAGCTCAACTGCAGTATGCAGCAAATTGTTTTACAGTTCATTTATTTGCTTTGCTTGCGATGAGAGATTGTTGGGGAAAACATAGAATAAATGAGCTTTACTGTAAGAAAAAAATACATTTTGCATGTGAAGGATTTCATCCATGTTTTGTAACTCCACTAAAGTCAGAGGAACTAAATAACACAACATTTTCGTTCTGGAAGTCTCTTGCTTTGTAGTGTGAATCCAACTCCAGGTGTAGGAAATCACTCTGACTTCTCCCCTTTCTGATCACTGGACACCAAAGGATGGTAGCTGTTGGGCTCTGGGACAAACTCTGGAAAGCACCTGAATGGGCAGCATGCAGTGATCCCTCCTGGCTGAAGTATTTCCTGCAGTTTAGCTGGCTAGTATTTCCCTGAGTTTATACACTGCCTGAAGAATGTCATCTGATTACTGTTTGTGTTGATGGAATTTGGCACCTCCATGCAGGTTGTAGCTGGTGCCATCTTGTTTTTCTGCGGAGTATAGGCTTTAGCTTTGCAACATATGAAGTTTCTAGTCCCAACACAGAGTTTCCAGTGTGTGGAAAGATCCCTGAAACAAATGAGCAGTATATATAAAGTGTGATTTTTGAAATAAGCTGTCATGGATATATACTATGTCACTGGCAATCAGAGCAGAACTTCTGAATTCTGCTTCTTGTTGCACTGTTGGCCACACAGACTGGGATGAAATAATTAACTTTTCCCCGCCTCTGTATTCCCAGCTGTAAAACCAACAAAATAAAAGCCTGCCTATGATACTCAGGCTGCTGTAAGATGTGAGTACTCTGTTAGGGTGTAGAGGGAATGGCACAACAAACAGAAGTGCAGTTTTATAAGGAATAGTGCAGAATTTGGTAAAATTTGTAAAATAAGACTTGAACAGGAAAACGCAATGTTCATTTTGATGCACTAAGTGGGTTATTACAGTGAAGTGGTGCTACCATGTTGAGGAACGTCTCATTGAAGACGATTATCAAAGTGGCGACACAGCTGCTATTGTGCTCTTTATGTTACCAGCTCCAAACACTGCCAAAAGGATCAGAAATGATTTTTCCAATCTGTTTTATTTCACCTTCCCTCTGAAATAACTGACAGACACGTGTGAAGATGAAACCACTCCACAGAGAACAAGAGGCTCCTTTGGGAGAGGCACTGAGCACCTTCTATGCAGGGGCACTACTGAGATCAAGAAAGCCCCCAGCATCCTCTGCCACCGAATTATTTCTTTGTTCCTTGAGGGACAGGGGACAGCATAGAATGCCCAAGCTGGGGCTGGGGCCTGGCACCCGGCGGTGCCCCATGGCCACTCACCCCAGCTTCTGAGCCAGGAGGATGTTTTTACTGATAAAGCACAGCTCACGTTCCATGGGAGACATCACCGTCTCTCTGTGGTTTCTCCCAAAGAGCCAAGTTAAGCTTTTTCTTTTTGCATATGACCACAGAGAATAAGGTTCAAATTATTCCCTCCAGCACAACTGTACAAACCAGCTCCATCTGCGAGGCTTTTGGAATAAACCCATGGCTTTCAGCAGATTTGCACAGCTGCACCCAGTGGATGAGAGTGCAGAAAACCATTATGCTGATGAGACAAGAGACGTAACAGCTCCCATCAACCCCGCTCTGAGTTCCACTATCTCAGCAATGCTGATGGTAACAACAGCATGCACTGGAGGGGCCCAAACCCAGTGCTGTGCTGGGTGTCTTTCACTGCCTCTAATTCAACGAGCCGGGGCTTTCAGCACACCATGGAGCTGGGCCAGGACTTGCAAGGGAACAGAAGGAGGATCCATTTGCTTCACCAAATGTCATCAGCTATTAGTCAGCATGTTTGAGCTTGGGCAGGGGGGGGGAATTTTCAGGGAAACTGCTCTTTGCAGAATATGTGACTCATCAGACTGGGAACTTTGCACGGAAGTTCTGACCAAGACCCAGATTCTATGTATTTTTTCTAAGCCGGCAAAGCGGAAGCTTGAAATACCTTAACAAGGAATTTTCTGTTTCCAGTTGGAACCATTTTGTTCAAAACAGTTTATAAAACATTAAAAATAGTTGGAATGGTTTTAGGTAATCTAACTCAGATCTATTTCTGCCTTTTATCCTGCTTCCTCGGGGCTAGTTCATAAAAAGTTGAGGGTTTTACTTTTATCACAATTCAGAACAAAGTAAAAATAAATGTGTAGAAATTCCCCATTACTAGTATAACCCTTCACTACAGCGTTTTGATAAAACGTGAGTTTCAAAGGTGATCCCCCACTGCAGAGACATGGGGGCTTTGCATTCTTTTCCTTCTGTTTATCTGCTGGTCTACAGTGTGCTGTTAATCTGGAGTGACAGCCCCCAACCCCACCATGAATGGCTTTTCTCCTACTAAAACCAAAGGCACATCTCTAAATACTTCATCATTTAAAGCGGAAAAGAACACAATTCTCACAGCTGAAATGGAAAATAACAGAAGATTCGTGTCTTCATCAGGCTGGTGTGAATGATGACTGTTTTCTACTTCTTGCTCTCAGGACTTCAAGTGGAAGACAGTGTTAACCGAGACAGCACAAAAAAGAGCCGTGCCATGGCCGTATCCTTGCACAGGCCCTTTCAAAAGGCTCATCCCTGAAGGAATGCCTTGGAGAGACTCAGCTGCTTGAAAGCAACGTGCTTCAGCCCTGGTGGAGCGGAGATGTACTTAATATAGACGGCATTAATGAAGGATTTACTCAGTACAGAGCAGACAATGCTGCATTTTAAACCCCATGTTTACACAAATTACTTTCCTAAGCGTAAGACAAAAACTAAAATCAGGCTTCATTGCACTGAAAGGAAACCATAGCTCCATGCACGACTTTGGGTAGTACATCTAATTTTCTTTAAGATATTTAACAAGTCGGCTTACGATTGCTGCAGTACAGGAAGATTTCATTAAACAAACTGCCATCTTCTATCAGCATCATCATGGTTACCTCCTGCCCTTGTTTTATTTTAATTTCTAGCATTTCTTTGCAACTTGCCAACATGAGCTCTTAGTAATTTAACATAATTACAAGAGTGGCATAGAAAGAAAGCCAGTTGCTTTTGTTTTGTCTGTGCTTCACATTTCCTTCACGCACTGTTTTCACAGCCTTCCCTGCTGCATGGCAGAGTGACAGTACTCTGCAGGGCAACAGATTTGGATGCTTTTGTGATGTGTAGGATGAGCCCTTCCCAATGGGAGACCTTTTTGCTTTCTTACTAATCTTCTTCAGCAGTGGCAAAATGCTGCGAAGAGAAAGGTTACCTTCACAGGCAACAGTTCACAAATCACAATATCTTAAATTTGTTTGAGAACTAACAGGTAAAATGTGCCTTGCGGCACATGTGCCATATGCACCTCAAAGCACGATCCACTGAAAAGTCTGTTGCTCTACCATCAGTTTCTAGCTTGCTCTTAAGGAGCAGTTGCAGCTAAGTAGCAGTAATGGGACTGATCATGAGGGCAATGTCTGCTTCTAAAGGAAACCACTGCAGTCGCTGGGTAGATGTAGGTTAAAAATAAAAATAAAACAAACCTCTTACTAGATACAACTGCATGTAAATGCTAAAGAACAGCAACATGCCCACCTTCAGTAACAAACACAAGGCAATTCCCCTGGTCTGGTTACAATCCCTTGTAGACTTCCAGGTTGCTCCAGGTCACCTATCTTCAATTCCAACTGACCTAGAGCCGCTGGGAATCAGGGCTTTGGTGAAGGCAGCAGAGTCATTTTCTGAGTTGCTTGGCAGGGTTAGCTGGTGACTATGATATTGATTTGCACCTTGCTGCTGCTACCCATGTGAAGTAAATCCATGGGACCTGGTGAGATAAAGTGCTACATGTCACACAGACTCCACAGGGAAGAGGCAAGGGGGAACATCTGTTCAAGGGTCCCTGGGACAAAGAAGCAACAACTAGAACTCATAGAATCATTTGTCTCTCCTGTACTGAGGATTCCACATCTGGATGCAGTGCTCCAGGTGAGGTCTCACCAGCACAGAGCAGAGAGGCAGGATCACCTCCCTTGCCCTGCTGGCCAAGCTGCTTTTGATGCAGCCCAGGATACGGTTGGCTTTCTGGGCTGTGAGGGCACATTGCTGGCTCGTGTCTAGCTGCCACCCACCAGTACTCCCAGATCCTTTTTTGCAGGACTGTGTTCTATCCTTATGCCCCCCGGCTGTACTGATGCCATGACCTAGGTGCAAGACCTTGGATTTGTTGAATCTCATGAGGTTCATCACTGCTCGAGCCTGTCTAGGTCTCTCTGGATGGCATTTTGTCCCTCAGGTGTGTCAACTGCACCACATAGCCTTGAGTCACCTGCAAACTTGCTGAGGGTGCACTCGATCTGTCAGTGTCACTGATGAAGATAATAACAAACACTGGTCCAGTGTTGTCTCCCAGCTAATGACGAGGCCACTAAAAAGCAATTATTGCCATCCCTCAAGCTGTTCACAATGATCAGCAATGGTATCAGTAGCATGAAATATGTACCTGCTTTCTGCCAAAGGGAAGAGTTAGGAACCATCCAGGTGCCAGCTACCTAGACCCAGGAACCAGGTTTTGACTCACTGACTGCCAAGGAGTGAGATGGTGGGAGGCTTCACTTCTTAAAAACCATAGCAGGTGCTTAGCACCAAATGAGATCAAAAGAGCCTTAGGGATCAAGCCAGGGTAAGGTGATTAGCTCCACAGTTTAGCAGAGAACAATGTCATGGGACGTTAACACTGCAGGTGTGAAAGAACTGTGCAGAGTCTGGTAGCTTTTCCAGGGCTGTGACTGAGCAGAAAAACATCAGCTGGGCAACCAGGAGGCTCTTCTGAGCAACCAGAGCTGCTGTTTAAAGCACTCTTCCTCCAAAGGTACAACTCATAGCAGCATTACTTTTATGACTTGCTGTTGAACAATGAATGTTCCCCTTGAAGAATTCAGTGAACATTCTGCAACACCATTCTCCTGTGGTTTGGTTCCAGCTCCAGCCAGGGATCTCTGCTGTCTCACAATGACAGCCTTTACCTCCTGTATTATTATTCAGCTTCTGATTTCTGCCCTTGTGTAATTGCCTGTCTGATGCTAGATGTGGGCCATCCATCCTACTGAACACATCTGGGCCGCTGTTTTCAAAGCAGCTTTGCTTCAGCAATTCATTCTATCAATATTCCAGTCATTTCTTGCTCATATTCAGCTGACATGATTCTCCTCTCACAACTGCATGAAGCATCAAATGAGAAAAATACTTAACGAACTAATTCCACTGGTAAAGTTTCATTTTTACTCCCTAAAATGTCTCAAACTAGTAATATACATTAACTCATTGCCTAGAGAAATATTTTTTTAGAAAAATGAAATGTTCTCTACAGTTAACTATACGGTAATTCATGTAGTGAACTGAATGATCAGGCAATCCAGATTTGCAGAAGTACTTCCCCGTATGCCTTAGCAATTCTGCAGCTTACAGTGATTTATACTGGCAGGATTCCCACAGGATTCAAATTTATTTTAAATGGTGAGGTTACAAAATAAGAAACATTTCCCTTTGGTAAATCTGCACAATATTGCTATTTGTTGCTAGCAAGAAATGTCATATTTATCATCAGCAAATCTTCTAAAGTCAATGAACTGCGTGGCTAATTTATAAAACTCCTTACTGTTTTAAGTTGTTACTATATGTTAAATAGCACAAAATGGACAGTATTGACTTTGGCACCTCATTTCCCTACGTTTGTACTTGGGTAAGACTCCCATTGACTGAACAGACTCTTTGTTTTTCAGAAGTTTATTATTTGCCTTGCAATAGCGCACAAGAGCCTGAGCATTTGGTCAGGTCATGACAACAGCGATGCTGTGCAAACACAGAGAAAAAGATCAATCCCTGCCCTGAAGAGCTTACAGTCTAGAAAGCTGCCCCACCTTCATAACAAGTCCTTTCTTCCTATTTATGAAATGGGACATAACCACAACAGACAAAGACATTCATTTTTAAGGCTGTGAAGAAGAATTTGCAAATATTGGAGTAAGGACCCAACAGTAAATCCCCAGAGTGTTTTAAAAGTGCACTATATAAAATACCCTAAGTATTAAGGCTCACAGCTCTCTGTTGGTTAAATGCTGAATTAGTGATAAACATGCAAACAAAGAGGAGGAGGGAACTGGAAACCTCCTTCCAGTTCACTAAGAACACACTTTTGCAGGTGTTTTTTTTTCCCTGTTTTGCCCAGAATAACCACTCCCCTGCTTCTTCAGAGAGCAAATTGGCACAAGTTCGAGAGAGAAATGCCAACAAGGACTCAATTTATTCAACATTTGTCAGAACCTAGAGCTTTCCTTGAATATTGTCATTTATATTGTCTTACATCCAGATGCTCCATTTTGTAATTTCTACCATCCCCCAGTCTGCTTGCTAAACAACCCTTGCTGTAGCAAGTCCAAAACACATGCCCAACTAGACCAATTTGTACAAAGAGAAAATATTTTTAAAACATCTACTGAAAAATTACAAATGCTTTAGTTCAAAACAAGCCTCAGTTAGACCTTCCACTAAAATACATCTTTAAAATAACTTCCTAAAGTTATAAATAGACCGAAGTGTTTAGGAGCCAAGATACAGCATAGTTAAGAACTATCTGAAGAATTCCAGCACCGCCCTTCTGGGCACAACAAGAACCTACCTACTTAGAGGCGATATATTTTGTCTAATTCTATATATGTGCACGTGTGTATTAATAGAGCCTGTCATTCCATGGACATAATAGGAAAGAGGCATACATTAAGAAAAAGGTAGTGTGGATTAACGTGATGATTTATCAAAGAGTGTATGTGGACTAGATTTGTCTGAAAAGAAAGGCATTTGTTCTGTGTAATACTTCTCGTCTCCTTTTTCTCAAATTTTAAAACCCCCAGGAAACAGTTGGCATTTGGTGAGAGTAATTTTCTGGGGAAAATGACAGCGTTTCAGATCTTCTGTGTCTGGGGAAGATCTGCCAGCTAGCCAGGGGGCTGTGTTTTGGCTTCCCAGCTCAACAGCAGACTGCCTAAGGGCCAGGGATCATTAACTTTCAGCATAATTAGCCAATCTATCAGGCAGATTACACTAAGGCTGGGGACACCCAAAGAAATCCAAAGTGTTGAGGTGTGAGTGCTGAGGACGTAGGTGTGATGTGTGAATACACAGTCAGTAAAGCATTTTTTTCTTTTTAATGTAACATTTTCGAGTTCAGGTGTACACTTTCTGAAAAATAAGAAAGAAAAAACTAGGTGTTGCTGGAGAACGTCCAAATATCTCTAACCTGGACCTCTGCCGAAGGAGATAGACTGTGATTACTGGAAGAACCAAGACTAATTTAATGAGCAGTGGGTCTACTTTTTCAGCACTGAAGATAAAAATAAATATTGAGCAGCTGCCTACTTCACTATGCAGCAGCCACAGGCTTTAATCTATTTGATGGACCATAACTTTGCACAGAAAACAAAGAATAGAGGGAGTACTTCATATTTATGAATCTATTATATTCACATACTACAGCATTGCACTATTTATCTTCAGTATATCTGCATGTGCATATATCTTTTGATATGCTCTTCACACATAGTATATAGGCATATAATATGCATATCAATATACAAGCATCCCCATATTCAAATTTAATTAGTTGGCCATATTTGAAAAATGTATTACAGGCAGAAGAAAGACTTGGCATGGCACATGGAGCCATGCATAGTAAACACCACACTCATGTACCCAAAGTCTGTCTCTAAATCAGAGAATATAAATCGCATACAGGTAAAATACAACTATCAGGATATTTCATTAGAAATATGCAAATATTTGGAATTGCAGAATCACTATTTTGGATATTATAGTTCCAAGTTCCACACTACTGCTTTTTGTAGTAGTGGATATATTGGGAAAAAGTACAGTAGTTAGAAAGATTGCACAATTCCTTTTATATGGGCCTAAGCTCAAAGCAAAATGAAAATAGGAAAGCTTTTATTCCAAGCCAAAAGCACCACCTGTCCATCTTCCTGCATGCCTTTCAAATGTTATTGTTGAAAAAAGATTGTGCTAGCCAGTGTACTATTAAAAAGGCTCCCTATCTTGAGCAGTTGTGTACGCTGTCAGTAAGTGTGCTTGCTATATAAGAGCTTAAACTATTTACTCAGGGAAGATAAATCACCTTTCCCTAAAATGATATCAGTGATTAGCAAAGTTATTTGTGCCAGTGTTCCTTCCCAGCCATCAGGGACAAGACTGCAGTACTTTACACAGTTAAAATGACAATGAGTCCATTAATTTTTTTCTGTCATGTAGACTTTGCAGGAGATTTCCTTGCAATACCACCTTCAGGATGAAATACCTCCATGCTTTTTGCTGAAGCTCAAACCCAGGACACTCACCAGAGCTCTGCATGACACAGGTGGCAGCAGTAGCCTCCTCGGAGCCAGGATGCTCAGAGCACCCAGCGTCTTGCTGCAGGCCCTGCTGCTGCCCCTACTGCACACCCCCGTCCACTCCTACTTCATTTGCTGAGTGCACTGATGCTTTAGGAAAACCAGCTATAATACTCTGACCTTGTTTTGGACTGGAACTCCTCAGGATTCATTTCTTCCCAGCAACTTCTCCATCAACACTGAGAACTTGGTTTCTCCCGTTTCCTTCTAACATACACATTTGGCAGTCTATGGGAATGCCCACTTGGCTCAGTTTCTGAGATGGATGGGTTTCGGAGGGTGAATTGGAAGAAAAAGCACCAGGCAAGACAGATCTGTGAACCCACTCTTATTGTTTTTCTTGATGTATCGTTCCAACCTACTGCTTAGGTTCTGCTGTGGATCACCTACTGCACTTCTAGGTTTTGTGAAACACGAGTCATCACAGCCAAGCACACAAGATAAATCATTACAAGTAAAGTATAAATAAATGCAGCCCAGAGATGCTCATCCTACAAACCTTCAGGCAAAGCCCTACTGATCACAAGTTTCTAGGAATAGTAACTCGCTTCCTTATTTGTCCATAAAGTGCCTACTCCACATGGGTGCTTTCACAGAAAATAGAGAGGACAAGAAAAGAAAGTATTACTAGTAATCCTCAGGATACCTGTGAGATGAGCAGAGACCTGCTTCTGGGTGATGGAAAACAAGTGACAACTGAGGGATTAAGTGTGGTCTTGGGAGAAAGCCTCTGAAGCATTTTCTGGAAAAGCTGTCTGATTCATTTGCTTTCCTTTCTGTTACAATATTGTGACTAAAAATTCTGCTTGCATCAGCCACAAAGCTGGCAGACTACTGCCTTATCCATTCCGGTAAGAAATGCTTTATTCAGCCACATTAAGAAGGCAAACCCTCCCTGCGTCAATTGTTTTATTTGTTTCTTCCCAGGACTTCACGGGACAAGCTCATGGCTCGTTTTCCATCGTGCAGACTAGCACTCAGAGAACACATGATTACTCACTGTCATGCACGTAAATCTTTGAAGTGCAAAGAAAAGAAAAGAATGTCCTAATTTACTTCTAAAGAGAAATCCCAGCATCCAGCAGAATTTAAAAACTGATTTTTCTAGGGCAATGCTTCTTTCATCTTCTGAATGCTAGATATTAAAAAAGAGAGCTCTATCTTAATTCAGGCTGAGCTCTGACCCTTGAAGTCTTACGATGCTGTCTGTGTTTACATGAGCACAGATTGTTTTCCTCCAAGCCAGCTCACATAAGGCACATTTATCTCAAGTTCTGCTCTGAATCTTGAATGCTAGCTTCACTTCCTTACTCCCTGGCTCACTGGGGTATGGGACGCTGTGGGGTCTGGATGCTGTACAACAATTTTCCCCAAATCACAGCCAGAAGAAAGGCTGGTATTATTTCCATTGCATTGACAAGAGGCTGACTTATTATATTAATCTTTCCTCCTTTTTGGTACATAATTGTAGTGGCAGCTTGCATTTTTTAATGACATTTAATACATCGTACTATTTTCTATACACAGGGAACAGATCCCGTTAGTTTCACCTGCATTTACTCAATACTTCTTCAGAATCTAATTTGTGCACTCAGCAGCAGAAGTAGCCTCATTAACCTCTGAACACGTTTGAGCCACTTGCCAACGCCAAGTGAGAGCTCTGGGCAGGGATGTAATCCAGCACACGGTGCAACTTTCAACCAATTTCATCATTGTACTAGACTTTTTTCTTTTTCCTTTCGTCACATGCCTTCCATTTCCATAAATAGCAAGGAAAAGATGCTCAACCACAGCCACCCACTCACCCACAGCCACGACTTAACAGTCATTAGGAAATGGAAACAGTAGAAACTGTAGTCAACTATAGCTGTGGCATTCAGAGAAAGGCAAAATCTGGACATTCTTTTTGGTTTTAAACCACCTGAATCCAATTTGTGGACAACAGTGCTTCTAACTATGCAACCATGCTTCTTCAACTGAGCAAAGTTTCTTCAGTGCAGTGAATGACACAGGAGCCCCATAGGAAAGAAACGGGATCACATAACTAAAAATTGTACCAACCATTTAAATGTACAACTGGGGTTGTGCTGATGACCCTCTGTTTGGCATTCCTTAAATTCCAAATACTTAATTTTGCACTTTAAAGCTCTTTTAATGCTGTCTGTCCCTCCCCTAGTTGCTTTTTCTTCCTATTGGAGCTATACGAACTCCTTTCCCCGGGCAAAAAGTCTGACCTGGGGAACCCCACTGACCCCAAAACAGTTGATCACCCAAGGCTGGACCAAAGCTTATAAACCAGGACACAAAAATCTCAGAATGGTTTGGGTTGAAAGGGACCTTTAAGACCATCTAGTTCCAAGCCCCCTGCTATAGGCAGGGACACCTCCTTCTAGACCAAGCTGCTCAAAGCCCCATCCAGCCTGGCCCTGGATGCTTCCAGGGAAGGGGCAATTACAGCCTCACTGGGCAACCTGTTCCAGTGTCTCACCACCCTCACAGTAAAGCACTTCCTCCTAATATCTAGTCTAAATCGACCCTCTTCCAGTTTAAAACCATTTCCCCTTGTCCTGTCGCTACCTGCCCCTATAAAAAGTCCCTCCCCAGAAGTAGGTTATAACTTAGTGCACAGGTCAGTTGTGGAAGAGCATGCAGTATCAGTTTGATTTTTCTAATTATTTGCTGGCAGCAGTGTAATGATCAGACTTCCCACACTGAATTTTTGAGCCCTATAAGGTCACGGGGTACAGACACCACCGTGCCAGGCACTAGCCGGAGCCTGGCTCCTTCTACCTCCAGCTCCTTTGAGATGAATCTGTTAAAGTGAGTTATTTGTTGGAACTGACCCTCCTCCACATGGAGCTGGCATTTTTCAACAGAAAAAATGCTGTGTAGAAAAAATTCCAGTGAACTCAATTAGTTGGAATCTTCTAAATACTGTCAAAACCTTGTACTTCCCCTCAATCGCGTATGTGCAGTTTTCTGCAGCTGGAGAAGAAAAGCCAGCATGACATATGATATGGAAACCTCCCAGCCAAATGGCTGAGGCTGAGGAGAACTGTAAGCCTTTTTTTTAACTTGCCTTTTCAAAAGGAAAGAATCAGGCATTTATCCCTCTGTACAACCAAGACAGCAGTTTACTTGGAAGAGTCTCATTAAAGAAGAGAAGGAAACTCAATCTCTTTTGGAACAGGAGAAGTCATAAAAATGGAGGACATGTTTTAGAAGCTGCCTGCTTGGAGAGTTAAACCAAACCAGAAGAGACCACGCGATGCAATTTTTTTTGTGAGAAAATATTTTAGTATTGCTAAGCACACATAACTCTGAGAAAAGTCATGGAAAATAGATGTTGCAAATGAGTTCGAAACATATTGTCCTGAATAGTAGAGAGTCTATTCACATAAAAATACAAGACCCTCTATGGAGGCCCTTTTTTCCCATTGCAGCGAGGGCACTGTGTATGTCCTTCAGCCAGGGACCTAACTGGATGGTGGAAGTGTGATGCCCCTGGTCCTAGAGCCCTCATTTTGAGGAATGCAGGTTAAAAATGGCAGTATCTCAGGCACCTCCGCTAGAGGAGGTCAAGGTAGGAGATTTCCTCCATTTCATCCTATCTAGCTTAGAGGTAAGGGCACTTTGCCATGTTCAAAACTGCTATTCTTGGGTGCTCAAGACAGCACCAGTTGTTCACCTCTCTTCAGTCTACCTGAAAAGGGAGAAGGCTGGGAGCTATGTTTTTCTCAAGCACGAAGAATAGCTACACAGCAGAAACCTTTTTCTCCATCCCATACAGAAACACCAGCCCCTTTCTGCACCCAACTCTCAGTTTCAGATAGGTCTGAAATGGTCACCAGCTACAGCAAACAAGGGAAGGCCAAATTTGGGATTTTATTTTTAAAACCACTTGAATCCAGTCTGTGGGATATAATAAGCTGGCACGTTGCAATGTACCTAGCTAGCGTGCTGTAAAAACCCAGAATCTCATTGCATGGCACTGGTGGAACCCAGTAGAACTGCTGCAGCCACATTTTTTTGCAAAGGGACATAGTTACAGAGAGGTGGATCTTACCATTACATCCATGGCTGGTTCCCCTGACCAGCTGGCCAATTCCACCCAATGTTGATGGATGAACAGATGTCTGAGTGTCATGAAATTTTGTAGCTGGATGGAGGCAAGAAGCACAGCCCAGCGGTGTGTGTGGGCCAAGGAGCCCCAGCACTGCTGCCTCCTTGGCAGGCAGTGAAAAGGAGATGTCGGAGGGAGAAATAAATGGTTGAGGGAGGGACGTGGCAAAGGTCCAGAGGGATTGCTGGGCTTAACAAAGTGAGGAGTGCAGAGAGAGAGAGCACAAATCAGTAGGAACTAGGCATCACCAATCCCACTGTTCACAGAAAAAAAATCACCCTATATAACTGGCCCCAAGTAGTGTGTGTCAACCAGAAATATCTGGACTTACAAAGTTTTATTCTCATGGGGATTTGTGAGTTTTAGCACTTAGAATTTCAAGGCATTGCAAATCTTTGCTATGGGACTCCCTTTGCTGCTGGTCCTTCTTGCATCTTCTGTGCTGTGGCAGAAGGTGACTGTTTTCCTCTGCTGTGCCGATGCTCCATAGGTAGAAACCAGGGTATCTGTGCTGGGGTTTCTGAAGCATAAAGTGGGAACAAGCCAAAAGAAAGACTTTTTCTTGTCCTGGGAAGGCAAGGGGAAATAATGAGGAAAAATAAAGGTGGTGTAGGGTGATTTTCTGGATGACAGCTTAAATAAAAGAAAAAATTGACTGAAGGAAAACCACAGTGTGAGCGGAAGAAATTCCAGTGTACCAAATTGGAAACAAGTCTCTTAATTTCCCAAGTGAACTTTTTCCAAAGTAGATACCTCTTTTTAAATCTTTGAAAACTGTTTGGGCGAAGTCCCTGCTGGGGGATATTTTTGGAAGGTAATTTTATTTATCAAATAAATTTGCAACCTGTTGCTGCACTCTCCCACTGAAGACTGGACAAAACATCTTCCATGTCATTTTTTCCAAGATCTCTCAGAGCAACAACTGAATGCTTGTCAGGCAAAGTCCAAAAGCAGGACTCTGCCCGCAGGACACTTGAAATGTTGAGGCTTGACTCAGGGAGGTTAACTGCTGTCAGTGACTGAGGAGGGCAGAGGAAAAGCTGTGGGTACTGGTCTTGTGGAGCGTAGCCCAGTGGTAGATCTCAGAGGTTTGGGTCTCTGTACCATGAGCAGCTGCCAGGAAAAGCCATGCTCCACAATGCACCCTGTGCTTCCTGGCATGCCAATCTGTCCAGCTCCCAAGGAATAGCTGCTTTTTTATTTTTTTCAAGAAGCAGTTTAGAATTGGCTTTTTTCCCCCTCTGGATCCCACTGTTATTAACAGTCCTCCTCCTCTCCTATCCACATACCTCGCCTCCAAAAAAGATACAAGCAGAAGAACAGCCAGGCATGCCTCCTTACAAGCCTCAGGTACAAGGAAGGAGATTCAGCAACATAGTGGGGAAAGCAAGCTTTCTAATGCTGTCCCTGGGCATCTTTCTCTTCAGATTCCTGGGAAAAAACCCATTTCCAGTTAAACATAGGTTGAAGCCTCCTAGGTAGCAAGGGCTGACCTACTATGCTGAGCACCCTTGTAGAGATGGTCTGTTCTGATGTTGCTCTGATAAATCTTGCCATGGCCAACAGCATGTAATGTCCATAGTTCCCCTTCCTAACAAGGGAAAAGCTGAGATTGCAACACATCTGATGTAAAATTCTAAAACAGTCCTCAGTGAAGGCTTTTCACAACCAGCCCAGATGTCTTTGCTGGGGAAGTTGAAAGAGAGTAATGATGACATCACCAGTGCTTTTTCCCTGTGCATTTGTGTACCTTAACACACGTTTGAAAAAAATAGTTCTTTTTCTACAAAAAAAAAGAGAAATGTTAGGGGGGTGGAATCCCTTAAAAATTACTATGAGAAGAATATATATATTTAACATGACCTTAAAATAATGCTTCCAAATCTTTATTTCTGTTCCTAGACAAAGAGCTAACTTCTGTGTTCATTCTCTGTAAATTCCTCAACAATTCACAACTTTAGAAATGTGTCTATGTTGTTTAAGTGAAAAGAGAATTGAGCAGAACCAAGAGTGGCCAATGGATATATCTTTGTTTCTTATTTCTGATGCTTACTTTTCCCTTCATTGCATCTCTGGAAGTGATGTCACTTGTCAGAAGAAATTACTAATGCTCTGTTCCTAGTAGCAGCAATAGGAACCTACATTTCTTATCATGTGTTCCTCTTTGCAAGAGAATCTGGGTAAATCTCCATTTCCATTCTTGCAAAAATTATTCCTGATTTCATCCTGAGTGATTGATTCACAGGGACTGAGGCTGAACTCCCTCCCTTCAGGGTGGTATCCAAAAGGTAGGAAAGATTTACAAATATCCAACTGGAAGAGGTATAAACAAGAGCTGGTGCTACACCTCCTTCCCTTCCCAGGATTAGGATAGATACCACAACACAGATTTGATTTTTATCAAGTTTGGTCATCCAATGGACAAGCAAAGGATGAGATAGTAGGACAGAGCTCAATGTTGCCTCTTCCCAGGGCACTTGAATTTCTTCCTCTAAATATCAGCAATGGCCTGCTGCTGGAGTACCCCTCCACAGAAGTGTGGCAACAGCAGCTTCCAAGGGTTCATTTCCCTTCAGGGGAAGCAGCAACTTGATGTCTCTTGCCCTGGGGCAAACGGGTGGTGAATGTTTGAAGCAGTCAATATATGGAGCTTTTAAAATACCTGCTGGTTCCTTGCATATTCCTGTTGCTCACCAGCTCAGGCAGGCTAGTTACAGACCACTGCCTGCCCCATCCCTCCTGGCTGGTGGGAGAGGAAGAGGCTGAGGAGTAGCTGGAGGTGACTGCAGTACTGGAAGACAATATTTCATTTTATTATTGCTCCCCTTGAACAGAGCAGCAGAATCTCTCCTGATGTGACAACACAACACCCGGATTTTTAGAAAGTCAGTGGCAGACTTAAAATAGAAAAAAATATTGATTAGTGGGATGGGACTTGCACTTCTTTACACAACTACAGGGTCAGATTCAGTAGTGCTTCCTTTTTTCCAAGTGATGGCTTCAGAAGCTGTGGGATCTAACCACATTAACATTTTTAACGCTTTTAGAGACTGTATTTTAAAAACTCTCTCATCAGCTTCTCGCTTGGACATTCTCCTTTGCCAAAACAAGTTCCCTGGACTTCTTTATTATGTCACCAAAAGTTCTCAAGCTTGATTTTGAGAGAAAAAGTAAAGTCCTGTATAAAGCATAAAATTAGTTTGAAAGGAAGGGCCCAAAGCTAAAGAAAGTAAAGCTTGAAGCACCATTACTTAAGAAGCACCATTACTTAAGAAGGGTTAGAGGGTCATAGAGAGATGAAAGGTGTTTAACTGAAGAAAGGGCACCTTGCTTAGGAAGTCTCTTCTAAGCACACACTGAAATCCTCTCAGTGCTGGGGCAGTGGCACCTGTGGAGCTGAGGGGTGAGCCAAGAGCCCAAACCTGCGATGTCCAAACCCAGGTTTTGTCTCTGCCTCTCTGTCCACAATCACTTCACCCAAAAGCTCACCCTGTGCCTGCACTGCTATGGTTAGATGCAAACAATATGCTTATCATTATCTTTTATGAATATGAGTAGATTCATTAAAGTTAAGGAATTTGAAGATTCAAGCTTTGGAAACTAAATCCAATGATATTTCTGGCACTTTCATGTCTGTATTTAATACTAGCTTATAAATACATAAAAAAAATTAAAATTTTCGATCTGATACTCAAAGTTATCAAAACATCATCTTTAAAAATGTTTAAGGCAAATTATCACACAGAAGAATTTTTAAGGAAAAAGGCTTATGACTTAAAACGGCAAACTTTCAAAAATGTTTTTAATGCAGTTTCTGTGTTTTCTTCTGTCTCTCATGGCTCTGTAGTTTCTTCACAGTAGCTGTCTTATCTGCATTTGCCACTGAGATCGATAAAGAGATGCTGATTAAAAGAAAAGCTGCTGGAGATCTGACTTGTCTGTCTGGGATTTATCTCAGGCCCTGGCTGCAGCACCGCACAGGCTGTGACCACAATGCCAAATTCAGCCTAGTCCTGTCTTCTGATAATGTGGACACATGGTTGAGTACAACTCCAGCCTTCACTAGAACAAATGTGCCTTAAAAAATGTGCCTTCAGGTTGGATATTAGGAAATTTCTTCTCAGGAGTGGTGAGGCATTGGAACAGGCTGCCCAGGGAGGTGGTGGAATCACTGCCCCTGGAGGTGTTCAAGAAACACGTGGATGTTGGCACTGAGGGACATAGTTAGTGGGCATAGTGGATATGGGTTGATGGTTGGAATCTTAGTGGTCTTTTCCAACCTTAATCATTCTAAACTCAGTCATAGCCCTTCTTTACCAGTCCCTTGTCAGACTCCTTCCTTTAAGAAGTTACTTTTTAGGGAAGTTAGGTATACAAAATACATTATGCCTCAGTATTAATAGTCCAAAGAGACCATCATGACAATGTAGTTAAAAAACAACCCTAATTACCACAGGTGCCCAAGGGACACATTATTATAAATGCCAGAAAGAGACAGATCAGCATCTGTGTCCTGAATTCCCTATTGGCGTATTTTTGCACAGCCAGGAGAAAGTACTTCATCAGCTGGTGGAACACAAAGATTACCTCAATGGGTACAGCACCTAATATCACAGTGGTGGATGGCAGATAGAGAAGTATATCCAGTGCTTTTGGCGACTAAATGCAGAACACAACAGCAACTCTCAGGTTCTTAGTACACCAAGTAACACAACTACTGATGGACCAATCACTCTACGTAAAAACAGTGAGACAGACCATCAGCTCAGCAACAGGGATTCAAGTCCAACCGTATGCACTACTAATGGAATGAAAACTCAGAAGGACAGAGAGCAATGACACGCTTTCCAGCAGTAAAATAAAACCATCCTCTGATGCTGTCTGTGACAACTATTTTCATTAGGTTTGGTGAAAGTGAGCCAAGAAAAAAGGCATCATGCTGAAAATAAAACGGGCAGTTGGAGGCTCATTATTGTGCCATTTGCCCGCACCTCTACGTAGGCTGAGAATCCTTTCTGCCAGGTTTCTCACTTTTTAAATATATCACAGACACACACACAGACGAATCATGAGGTATAGACCTGTCAGGAGGCAGACTAATGTCAGCACTTCAGCCTCCTGGATGTCAGCTCTGATTCCAAATAACCTTTTGTCTTGTTGTTCCAGCTACTAAATTACAGATCAAGCGAAAAATGTAATTATACCCCAAAAGGCCATGGATAGCATCTTAAAATACATGGAGCTGTGAACAGGGCAACAACAATAAAAAGATAAACTAGTATTACCCATGGTGCATAGCTAATCCAAAACACTCCGCAGTCCCACACAGGCTATTACAAATACACTTCATCTGCTTCGCAGTGACGACTCCCATTTTTAGTATAATTTTGCCACTGGTAGTCTCATGAAAAATACTTATCTCCTGTTGCAATAAATGCTCTGTTATACTGCTACTGAGTTCAGTTGGGAGCTGGACTCTATGTAGAGGTCCCTTCCAACCCCTACAATTCTGTGATTCTGTCTTTTTTTTTCCAGAGATGTAGAACTTAGTGTTGAGCACTTGCATTTTTTGAAGTAGTATGAGGCTGGTAATATTGAGGCTTATTTTCTATGCACAAGTTTAGCTGCTGAGTATAGAGAAATAAAAAATACCCAAAGCCTATAGGAATATACTATTCTCTCAGGTAGCTTTGTGTATGTTATGTTGGATTGTAAGTGCTATCAAATACTGATTTGTGTTTTTAAAATCTGATTATTGTAATATTAAATATTCAAGGATTTTTTTCCTAGATTCTTGTAAATGTCTATAGAAACATAACTACTCAAGGCACTAAATTATTCTTAGCAACACCTGACGATGTAAAAATAGACGCTGTTGCTACAGTGTAAATCTCCACAACAGTTAACTCCATCTGCATACAATCAGAAAGGCTGCCAATGGCTGAAATATTTAATCTCCTCTTCCTTAACAATCTCATGATTCTTATCGTTATTCAAGAATTTGAGCAAGGCGATAGAGTTAGAAAGCATTAACACTTCAGTCACTGTTCATTTATTTGTAATCTTCTCCCTCAAACATAATTTGCACCAAATTCACCACCCACAATAGTTCGCAGCAGAGGGTTTTTCTGAATTAGAGAAGTTACAAACATTTATTACTCCATGGATAGCTCCGGCACTATCTGATAAAGCACTAAGCTCCTAACTCTGATCTTGAATTTTGCTGCAAGATGTTCTACTTGTTTAGTAGAAACTCTAGACACTAAATGGAACTAAAGGAGCTGATTTATTCTCATTACGATGTTCCACTTAAAAGGCACCGAGCAGGTAGATGTCTCAACTCCAGCAGTGCTCCACTCTGCAGTGCTTCAGTGTCCCCACTGCTGTCATCCAGCAAGGTGCAGGCACCAAGGTGAGGAATAGGACAAGTGAAAGTACAGAAGGTTTTGTGTTTTCTTGTGAAATTAAATGCCTATAGCTGGATGGTTTGTATCTTGTACGCAGCTCACATGTCGAGAATGGACAGGACACTGAACTGAGGGCTTATTCAAAAACCACACCTGCAAAAATTGCCGACAAGGCATCATAGGGAAGTTATACAAATCCCACATTACACACAGCCTCTCACAGGAGGCAAGTTATACCAAATGATGACTTGGCTTTATTCAGTCTGGATTCTGCCAGCCCACAAAGAAACCAAAATCCATCCGTTTTCCATAATTTCCTGTATTTGAGGTCTACAAGAAGCCAAATAATGTGTACAATGTCCTTGAAGATACACTCTCTTTACTCCAGTCTCTGCCAGCATACCTCATTTTTATCCATTCTGGAAGTGCCTTAAGCACTGCTTGTAAATTCACTTGTCCTGACAAATTCAGCAATGCATTATAGACCAGATGGATATAGGAAACTGCACTGATTGAATTAATCAAATCAAAGGGAGGGAAGAGGGGAATCAAAGGAAGTTATTTTTCCCCTACTTCCTAAAATATATAAATAAATGGGACTAATTCATTTGAGATGGTTGGAGTTGACCAGCTGTCTCTCTCTTTATCTACTTGTATTTTAGAACACAGCCCTGAGAATGCAGCCCAGCAGTAGATAGAGGAAACATCACTTCATTGTCCAAATGATGCACTGGTCTACCAGTATTTTCTTGCAGGCTGGCAAAATAACAGACTCAAAAAACTTAGAGAGTATGGTCCTCAAAAGTCAGTACTGAGAATAGTTATAGATTCAACTCTGTGAAACAAACCTGAACAGATTCTCCTGGTGCCACAGCACAGATGCTGTGGACACATTTTCCGTGTCCTAATGGAAGCTGTAAGATGTTCAGATTTTACCCTACCACATTCCCTGGCATCAAATAATGCTATGGTGACAGCCTGATTCTTCTGGGTGAACAGTGGACAGAAAAGGGATGGGGAATGTGACTTTCATTTCACTGTGAACCAGACTTCTGTCTGGAGTATGGTCAATATCAGGCAGTCTGACAGGAAAGGATTTGCCCCTATAGTTCTGCTCTCATAGCAAGATCCATTTTTCCCACACTCCTTGGCACTGGCAAAATGAACATGCTTCAGTTCAGACTCACATATTTAGCTCCCGTTTTGCTTGTAAGAGCTAGAATCGAATAGCTAAGAATAGTCAAGATGAACCAGAGGTCAATACATGAGTTACAACAGGGCAGGGTGATGGACGACGGTACTGGTCTCAGAAAGCAGGCTGGTGGTGGATGCAGGGAAAGCTGCAACATCCTGTGCAAAAAGCACTCCAGATAACTCCCGCACTTCTAAAGAAGTTTATCTTTATTCCAAGGCATCTGCAGCTACTCCAAAGGATATATCTGTCTTCTTAAAATATCAAATAGGAAGAACAAAGAATTTTTACAGCAGATGTAGTAAACATGGTACATTTGGCAGGGGCTAAGTGCTCTGCCCCAGAGCCGGCCGTGGCACCGGGGTTTCTCAAGGATGGGCTATGTGAAAGGCATTTCTGAGAGCTTGTTGTGTTTGCTCTCCCACAGATGGAGAAGTGGTAGCATATGGAATACTGCAGCCTGGCCGCCCTAACAGGTGTCACACAGACAGAAGAAAGGCATATGTTCTGCCTTTGACTAGTTTGCCCTAACCACTGGGCACTATTACATTAAAATACCAGCTCTGGGAGCAAAAGCTGTGCTCTGCATTCACATAAGGAAAGATGTTAGGTTTCCTTCATCTGATTTTTTTGAACACATAAAACATTCCTACATTCAGTCTCTCAGACATGTAAAATAAGCAAGTAATACTACACGTGCTTGCATTTTAACCCCTGTCAGTATTTACACAGTTCTTCTGAGGCTGGACCCTTCCATAGGACCATTACCACGCACACTCACATCTAACCACACTACCTTTAATAACCTAAGAATTCACAGAGAAATGATTTTGAAGCTAAATAAGGCTGAAACAAGCAATTGTGTCTTTGCCTTGCATTTTTTAAGAACATGCCAAAAGTCTGTTGCTAAAAAGAGACACCAAGTCACATTCCCAGGAACCTGCACTGGGGTATTGCTGCCGTCACCCAAACACAAACGAGTGTCAACTGTGGAACACACGGTAGCACAGACTGGAAAGTCTTAAGTAAATATGCCACCTAGTGTTTAATTGCGACAACTTCATTCATAAATCATCTTAATCCTCCCAAGCCGTTCCCTGCAAGTCTGGGTGGTATAGAGTTCAGCTGATATATCTCAAAGAGTCTTCACCCCATCTGCCTCCCCTCCTCCAAAACACTGCACCATACAGTATTATCATGAAAGAAATATCTTCCTCCCTGGGACTGTTCAACCCCGATGGACTGCCAAAGGGCTGAGCTTGGCTCCCAGCTCACCTTTCCCTTCAGAGAAGCCTGTCTGTCAGACTGTCACACTCAGAGTGGATCTGTGGATGTTCCCCCACCCCACTGCCTAGATCTCAAGCATGCCTGACAGATGCAGGAAAGGCTGACTTGCACCACCATGGCACTTGGGCCAGCACACAGGCACAGAGCGAAGGGAGGGGTCTTTCTGCACCTCCCCTACAATCACTTGGAGAAACAAAAGCAGTTCCCAGCTGACATCTTGCAGGGTACAAGGGGGACAATGAGTTCCACTGCAGTAGTTATTGTTTCTGATGGACAGACCAGCAGAAAATCAGGGACAGAGCTTTCAAAGCATAGCAACCACAATCTCTCTTGACATTTAGTGGATGCACAACTCCTCCTGTGGCTATAACAATGTTCTTCCTTGCCTCTAGCCTCTGCTTTAATAGTAGCACTCATGCTTAAAAGCAAACAACCCTGTCAATTCTCAACAGAAGAGACACTCAAGGTATGGAAGTGGCTTGACCCATTTTCATGCACACAAAACATGCCAGATTGTCTTCTTAAAATTTTTAATCAAGATTCTCTTGATGTTCCTGCCATGGACACTCATTATGTTTCCAGGGATTAGATCCCTACACTGAAAAACACTGCAGCACAAACCATCTGATTTTCTGGTAATGTCTTGTTCACATTTCCTGATCAATAAAAATCTGAAAAGAAAATGCAGTCCCTGCAGTGCTTCATCAGCTCCCTCTCCCCACCTTATCAAGTTGTTATCTCTACCCTTTGCTTCAAATGCTTTTCAATCCATGTGACCACGTTCATGCACCAACCAATTTGAATTAATGTCAAGAGTATGATTTCAAGAGACATTGTACTACTTTGCTAAAAATCCAATTATTCTGCATCTGCTGCATTCTTTTCATTCACTACTTTTGTAATTCTATCAAAAAGGCAATCAAGTCTAACTGGCAGTATTCATTCTTTACAACCCATGCTGACGACCGCGCACAGTCCCACTGTTCTCCAAGGATGAGAATATCTTACAATAAAGAGCCCATTGTTACAATTTGTACTTTTTTATACTACTATATCCTCTATCCCAAATATTAACAGCTATAAAAAGCCAGGGTCCCTGACCTCTGTAACCAAGCATTAGCCAAGAAAACTTTCAATAGCAGGTCTGTCACTGTGTCCATTTACTAGTTGCCATCCTGCCCACAGCTTCCAAATCTCCTGTGAGCTCTGCCAGCCCTGTGGCTGAGGCTACCAAGCAGCTGCTGGCTTTGCCCAGGGGTGACCAGACAGATCCCCGCCAAGTAGCATGTGGGGAGATGGAAAGCCAAAAGGCAAGCAAGACATTCCTCAGCCGAAGATCTGCAGGGTGCACAAAATATAGAAGAGGAAGAGCTTAGCGTATCTTGGCTAGCATCAGGCATTTTGTGGATGCTTCAGACATCACATCACATCAGCTACACCTAACTTCTTGCCAGCAAAAAAGCCACTCGAAGGGTAAGTGGCACATACTCTCTTCTGGGCGACACTGGGAGGAATCAAATCATTGTGTTCCTTAGCTGCATTTGTAAGATGTCTTCATCTAGATAGGATGAATCAGATCCTATTTTTTTTTTTTGTGCACTGAAAATCACAGGGAAGGACTAGAAGGTACCTTATGTTTTTCTCCCACCTCATGCATCAACGATATCTACACCATTACACACAGGTGTTTCCTAATGTGTTTCTATGCCATATGATGAAGCAGATTTGGTAACCCCCTCAGGCACTCCATCACTGCATTTCACCTTTCTTTTATTTTTTTCCTTCCTTTACTACCTCGCCTGCAATGTAATGCTGTATTTCAGGCCTGTCATCTCTTGTCATGTCCAGCGTGAATAGAGGACATGTTATTATTCTCATTACAATTAATCAAGCCAACATATGAACTAGACGAACAATATAGCTAAAAGTACTTATTATATATCTAAGTATATGTATGTATGATTTAAATATTTCCCTTTGGAAACTAATTTCAAATCATCCACCAACAGAAATTAGTGTGCCTTCCTAAGAACTTGTTTTCCAAGATCAAAATGTGGCAGTTCAAAAGCACATATAAAAATTTAATGCCTACTCCTATACAGCATCCCAAGATTCATGCGAGACAATCAACTAAGGACTTTTACTTTAAAAATGGCATTTTATTTTCCAGTGACTAGATAAATGCAATGTTTGTACTGAAGGCTCCATCCCAATCCCTACGGAAGCTTGTTTACACTAATTTAATACCATCAAACTGTTTAAAGGCTATAAAAGTCAAGACAAGAAAGTCCTCATATAAACATTTTATTCGTAATACATCAAACAAGGCATGTTTTTTTTATGCAACAAACATCTAGCTTTATGAAAATTACTAATTTGTTCATAATAAGAAAATACCCAAGAGAAAAAGATTAATTTATGTATTCAGCAGAGCCTAGCTGCAAATATAGGACTACACTTGAAGAAACACACAGAGCCAAACAGTGTTTGCTTTAGCACTACTATAAACACTTGTGGTGCATCTAATCACTGCTGGTACTAATCTAACATTCTCATTCTACAATTCTTTCCAGGTCAGAGCTCTTGCACCATTTCCATTACGCTATCTTACTAAAACTGCATAAAGAAAGGCTTCTCTTACAGCAAACCTCATATTAATCTTTGCTACATTTGCTTTGCAGTATCCTGAACTGCTCAAGACCCTGGGAAATCACTGGGGGTCTCTCTATTAACATCAGTAGCATTCGGATCAGATCGTATCTATCTCATCATGTCATCTGTGTAAATTAGTGTTGCCTACAATTTACAAGCCCTCTTCAGGCACAATGGTATCACTGATTCTGCCTAAGGCAAAAGACATGAATCCTAAGCTGATGGTAATAACATAACAAAACCCAGCAGCCCAGAGAAATGCTCAGGGAAGCAATGTAAGCAAACACTTTCCAATGGAATCTCTCTTTCTCTTGATTCCCTCAATTCTCGTTACTGCTAGTTAACATGAGCCCACATGATTCTTCTCAAAAACCCCTGCCTAATCAGGAAAAACACTGGGTATCGGTCTGGCTGGGCGCGCCACGGTCAACTACAAAGAAGAATCCCTTTTTCTGTGTACAGACACCCAGTGGGGAGGAAGTAAAAAAGATAGTTCTCATCATTTTACTTTGGTAAATTTATTTGTATTCCTTACATACTGCCTATGGTCTGATTTTTGGGTGGTTCTGTATGGAGCCAGGAGTTGGACTGGTGATCCTTATGGGTCCCTTCTAACTTGGGATATTCTATGATTCTATTTTATATTTATGATGCTTTAAAGAAACACTGAAAAAAAAATAGCTATAAGGAGACACACAGTCACACAGAAAAATTCAAAAGAATGCCAACATTAATAGGCAAAAGAAAATCATTATCCAGAAAACTTTTCCAGATGATGATATTTGTCATTCCAAATATAAAACTGTTTACTGTCAAATCTACTGTAATCATATAAGCTCCCCCTTGCTGTAGCAGAACACCAAAGAGTGCGCTGGGTTAAATCAATACTAAATGCTAACAGTTATTTAAAGAAGACAGTGGTATATGAAGCCGAGTACTTGTGCCAGAGCACACCACAATTCTGTACTCACATGTGTAGCCTGTGCGCAGAACTGCTGCTCAGGGCAGGCTGGAGTGATGGATGAAAGGAATTAACTACTCCCAAAGTCATTTTGATGTGCAAGCTTGTTGCTTCTTGCAGCAAAAATGCCACGTGCCTTTTATCCCAGTATGTCTTACTGGGATCTGCAGATGAAGGCCACATTCCTGTTCAGGCTTTAAGCTGCTGCTTATCAGTGTGGTGTCTGAGCACCTTCCATGCAAAATCAGTCCCTCCGTGGAGAATCCCATCTGAACTGGGTGGTTATGCATGCAGGAGCGAGACTTTAACCCCTAATACAAGCAGGTGGTGGGGTGTTAACATCCCCATAGCAGCGAGCATTTCAATGTGCCCTCTAAGCAATGTTAAGACACAGCAGGTCAAACTACTAGTGCAGGTCTAGCCCAGAGCTTGAAGGAACAGATGTTTCTGCCCACTATCCCCCTAACCCCCTGCTCTGCTGCCAGGACATCTCTGCACTCTGCAGCCCCCACCTGAAAGGCAATGCTCAACATCTGGGCAGACATCCCAGCAGAGGGTTAAACACCAGCTGATAACTTGTAATGGGATCATTAGAGGTTTGGATGAGCTGAAGATTGGGAAGAATAATGAATAAATTAAAGACTTAAAAGATTTCTTTATCACTGGCTAACAGCAGCACCTGGAGAAAATTCAGGGAAGAGACAAAAGACGGAGAGGTAGGATGAGGCTGAAAGGCCTTCAAGAAGGGACGTGGGGTGAATAGAAATGCAGAAGTGTAAATACCTATAAAAATTGAACCAAACCAGAGATTCTCCTTGAATTGGCTGTCTCCTGTAGGTTTGATGTAAGAAAAACTGTAGTGCTCCTAACAAAATTTAGTTCCATAACCAGATTACATCTCCAATTAAGGGATGTTAGAAAACAGTCTTTCCTGGAAGTCCTGCAATTCATTCTGTGGGAAACAGTGTGAACAGCATGGCTAATGAGGACAGTAATAACAACTCTAGCAAGTTATTCTTCCTTTCCTTTCACCTTTGCCTTAATAGGAATAGCTTTCTTATCTGTCTATTATTTGTGTGGAGTTTTCTCCTGAGGAAATCTACAACCTTCCAGGCACTCTAATATGCTTATCTTTCCAGTTCCTTAGTTCTAGACACAGCGTTAATGATGGGCTCTGCCCTTTGCACATAGATGTCCATAAAGTAAAGAGCTCCAGCACAGCTGACTGGGAGGTTACCATGCCAAGCATCCACACACAGCTGTCTGCACTGTCCTGCTGCTAAGCAAAGCCTCCACATGCAGCTTTCTTGCTTTAGCTCAAAATGCTATACTGTTCCTCCTAGATCATTCTGCTCACTGGACTCTTGCTGCTCTTGGCACACGCTTGCAGCCAGAAAGCAGAGCAGGGTCCAAGCACGCTCATATTTCATGTATAACTGGAATGCTTGAGCTGACTGAGCCAGGTCCTCCTTGGAGAGAACAGGACAGGAGTTCTGCCAGGATCTGGCAATGACAAAACCCTCCTCAATTTTTACTGTGTTTACCAGCAGTTTGTCCTCCCTCAGATAGGTATAATTCCTTTCGCAAATATTTCCAGCTCAACTGCTGCCAAAGATTTTCTGGAACTCCAGTGTCCCATTCTCATAACCCTTCCTATACTCCCACGAGTATCTGAGAAGCTACAGGGCAGCCCAAACTGAGCAGCCAGGATGGGTTTTCTTCAGCCTAAGTGGTCCTGAAACTCCACTTTGCATCTCCTTCCATCATTTCAATCCTTCGAATATATTTTCCCAAATTACACTTGCCAGTGTAGGATTACAGAGGAAGAATTTTTCTCTCCTTGCCAGAGATACAGGATGGTTGTCGCAGTAATGGCAGCAGTTTCCTGATAACATGATATGTGGTACCGATAAATGCCTCAGAAATGACGTATTTTACAGAGTGACTACAGCAATTTTTTCTCTCCTACACAAGGATTAATTGCTCACTGTGAGCTACACTTCTGCTTTCATAGCATTGGGTCCTTATCTGTCCTGCAGCTTCCATGCGCTGATTTGCCCCACAACTGGAGCACTAAGAGGGGATCACAGACTGCCCACGCTTCAGTCCAGCCCTATCCAGGCAATATTCAGGGTCCCAAAGTTCTTCACACAAAAACTGTTTCCCTATCCAGAATCCCCTTTAAATTTGGGTCAGGTTAAAATGACAATTGCCGACACTTAAGGAAGTATATGCAGCATGCTACTCTCCTGCAATCCTTTAGTTCTAAAAGCCATCATGGCTCCTTTTAGATTAAACATCTTCCAAACAATTCAGACTAAAATATTGGATTGATGTCTACAAAACTAGCACCTGCTTAAAGTTCTACAGAAATAACTGTTCGATGAGATGTCAGTATTAGGTATTTGAAAGCATAAACATTTTCTAAAGCCTACTACAAAAGAGCTTGAGTAAAAAGGTCTGAACAACAACAGCTTAATCTGGCCCACGCATCACACCTCCCTTCTGGAGCGAGCACGGCTCCACTAATTACAGCCTCCAAGAGATGACAATTATGGGAGCAGACAGGTACCCCAGGCAGCACCACGACATTTTGCTCAGCCGCGCGCATCCCCTGGCGGTTGTGCCTCAGTGGCAACCTTCGTCCGACCTCCCCAACAGAGAGTGCAGCTCGGTGATGACTGAGGCGTTCAGTAATTCTGCTGTCAACACGGGACACGGCAGGATGGACCGATTCCCCACGCGCTGAAACAAATCTGCTGAAGAGAGGAATGCCTTCAGCTGCAGTTTCACACTCTGCGATTGGCTTCAGTATAAAACAGAATTTCACTTGTAAGAAGCCTAATCCGGAACAGAAGCACTGATGCTTAACCTCAGAGTGCTCAATTCTCCTCTGTGCCTTTTGAGAAATAATGGAAGCTTCTGTCCTGCATGTAAGGCCTCCCCTCATCATTTATGAACCATATAAAATACTCCAGGCAGCACTTTCAAATAAACCAATTCAATTACTGAAAAATTACCTTTTACCTGTTCAAGTGGACTGAGAAAACACAGCTTACAAAGAACTCAATTACGTTTTCACACATGCAGCAATGAACGTACTCTGCAGAAATATGCCAGACTGAATATTCATACACTTATTTCCAGTGATCTGAACTTCATTGCAGCAGTTGGTGAGAGTGAACGCTTAGATCCGTGGGCAAAGCATGCCCTTTGTGTAAACGCTGTACAACATGTGCAATTACAAGCAAAACATCTGATAGAACTACCAGTGAACTACCATATCCCAAGTTTTATTTTTGTATGTTGGAGGTCATTTGAAGTTTGTATAAAAACAACCATTAAATCCCCTTTCGTTTTTCTGTCTCTGTGCACTATTCCTGACCAATACTCAATATTTCATTGATTTATCCCATAGCCCAGTCCCTGAGCTTACTGTGAGGAAGAAATGGGAACACCAGTCCCTGCATCTTCGCCTGCTCTCCAAACCCGCATGAGTTTCCACTGGGAACAAATGAAGCAAAAGAGCAAAAGCAACCATGGTAGACAATGCAGATTTCTGTGATTGTTTCATTTGCTAGTAATTCAGTTAAAGTAGCATTTTCTTGCACAGATTTGCATGAGATGATGGCAAACCACAGGTACCACTGAAGAAGTCTTAATTACCAGTGGATATGGCAGGCCTTCAGCCTGTGAGCAGAGCTTGCTGCCTACCTAGCCCCTCTCCTCTTGTCACTGTGATGGCTTCTACTCTTGGCAAGGAAAGTATGTTAGAAACAGCTGCTATTCCTCCTTCTGCTGCTTTCCCTCAGTGGGAGGATGGCAGGAATAGTTGCCAGCAAGGCAGTGGCTCAGCTGATGCCAGCTATTTTTACACGGGAGTACAGTCTTGCTGTTGCTGCCCACCCGCACAGAGATCTAGATGAGCACTTTGCAGGATAAGGACCTGTGGCACTGTCTTTTGTACCGCAAATTGCCTCCACAGTAACTAATACTTTAAACACTTCAATTTCATTCAGATGAAGTACAAGAAAAGACTTAATCCAACTACTAATGAGATTCCTGAGGTGCATTTCCACTGTAATCAGCAGTGGAAGTAACATCAGGTCCAAATGTTACATTTTCAAGCACTGGTACCTGGAAATAAGGATGCAGCTCTCTAGTCACTTTAAGCTACTATTATCTGTTCTTTTGAGCTGTCATTAGATGGAAGTCTTGCCCTCTCCTTTGCACTTCATTTCCACTCACATGAGGTGGATCGAGTGGCAGATCTGGATGAAAATTCATCCTATGGCCATTACTTTTAATCTGGAGCTTTCTAGTGTCGCCTACTGTGTAGCTGCATAAAACCGTATGGCAACAAAAAGGAGGTGGTGAAGGAGCAAGGGCAAGGTTTCTTTCAACAACAGGACCCATATTATTGTTTTAGAAGCATTTTTACAGTTCTTACCCCAAACTGCCTTGCCAGAAAAATGACATCGAACCCAAAGTAAAAGGAAAACAATCAGTTATGAAATACAAGCTACTAAAACTTCCCTCTGAAGTCTTTGAGAGCACTGCATTATACAAAACATCACTGGTATTCCACTGCAAAAACTGACATAAAACTAAGAAATTTTTTTGAATACTTTTGCTTTTCCTTGTACAAAAACTTCATAGCATGATTTTCAGCTTTCACAATTCCTTTACAGTTTTTTAAAAGACAAAATTCAATTTCCTGCACCTGTTGTGGCATTCACAACCTATCAGCAAACAACCACAGGAATCAACCGAACAAGAATTAAACCTGTCTCCGTACGGCATTCAGTCCACGCACTTACTGCAATACAACCCAACTGAATCCAAAACCTACTATCATCAGTGGACTCATTTTGAAATAAAACTTCAACAGAGGACTTGTTGCAGTGCCATTCTCCAAAGCATTTCCCTGTGGCAGTGGCCTTTCCTAAAAAATGTCATTTTTAATGGAATTAATCTCTTACAGATGTTTACAAGTCAGGTCAGCTACTGGAGCAATTATTATCAAATCCAAGCCAGTGTATTATCAGACAGTGCTGATATGTGAACCCAACAGATAATAACTATCCTAGAAATGTCCTAGAGTAATGAGGATACACATAAAAAAGCACATCTTCATTCATGCTCCATTTTAATATATAACAGCAAATTTATCCCTTGCTTCCCAAACACAATCCAGCTCTAGTTCTCAGCTAGCTAGCCAGCAAAATGAGCACTAAAAGCATCAGTCATACAGCAGAAATATGCTTACATATGTCAGTAAATCGATTCACCACAAACATCTGCCTCAAAAAAGATTTTGTTTGGCAGTTCTTACTGCCTTACCACCTGGGAAATGAAAATATCCACACGTCACTATGTACAAGACTGCTTCTCACATGTAAAAGAATTTCTAATTTTACATCTTCAGCTGGCTGCTAACTGCACAAGACTCTCAATTTACTATTATGTTAATAACCTCCAGTCCTTACAATACTATGGGATACGAGCGCATGAGAGTAGGAGATCAAGAAAAGCCCACTCAAATGAGAAAAGTGAGAAGATGAGAAGGAAACCACACCAATTTCAGACCCAGCCACCAAGGCCTTGGCAGAAGAGAAGAGCTTTGCACTGTGAATGGAAAGAACAAACTTGAGCTATGGTGAACAGTAGATGGGAACCAGTTTCATAATCAGAGATCTACTGTAGGATATGCTTAAGTATACACGGACAAAGAAACATATTCTAGATGCAGTTAGTCAGGGCATGTATATATATATATAAACACAATGAAAATATTTGCATTTGGTACTTGTTAGAAAGCTTTCATCATAAACTCCAAACAAATATTAGTTTGGAGCAAAGATCACATTAACAGGACATAAACATTTCAGCAGGATGGCAATATTTGATGAAGTATGGGAAAACATATTAAAAAAGTCTTTAGACAAAACACTTTTTTTTCTTAAGACTTAATAGAATACCTGGTAGCAACTGCCAAAATTTTAAACTGAATACCTACCTTCTCAACCGGAGTATTTTCTTCACTTGTTACACTTGCTTTTCTTGACTCATTTTTTGTTCTGCTCAGCCTCCGGGACACCTTCTCTCGAAGCAAAGTGGCGTATCCAATGTGTTCGTAGATGGGGTTTGTTGTCATTTTGGAAATATACTCAGAAGCCTTTGTTTCTATATACAACGTTATCAAGCCATCTGTTACCAGATCATGGATTGATTCGAATCTTTTCTCCCCAACAAAGTGCTTCCCATCATAGAACAACCTGTAGTTTAAGGTCTGATTGCCAAATCTGCATATACCAGAAGAAAAGGAGGGAGAAGACAAAAAGACAGAGGTAAGAGTGTCAGAGGGAATTCACACTGTCAAAACACTCAATGAGACAATTTTGCTGACAAGTCAATGTATCTGGACTGCATATGGAACATGCACATGGTGCAAATGCATCTCTGTGGTGCCCAACACAAATCCAAACCCAAACCTAACTGCACCCCATGGAGTAGGATACAAGCCACACGACTCAGATATACATGGGTTGAATATAAATCCTAAAGGGCCTACAAAAGCCAAGAGAAAGGCTTGACATGACCTTACGTGAGATATGTAATTGTGTTGAGGGCTGGTCTGTCCTGAAATATTTCTGAGGTCCAGAAACTGGAGAATTTTAACAGCCATGGCCATATTTACGGCCACTGAAGAGATGGGCACTTTTAGCAAGCAACTCAAATCCAAAGGTCTGAGTCACCCTCCAGCACAAAGCCAGGGGGACTGAGCTCCTAATTCAGGGAGGTGTAAACTATGTGTAAATTCATGGCAGGTATAAACTTCATTTTTTTTTTAAATGGATGAAAAAGAAAAGTGCTGCAGCAACACATTCTCCTACAACACCAAGGTGGAATTCTACTCTTCGACTAAAAGATCCAATGATATGACACTGGGTTAAGTGGTCCTACATTGTACCAAATACACACATTTTGTATACCTCCTAATTCAAATCAAACAGTATAAGTCTTTTATTTTTTCACCCAAGTTTTTCATATGAATTCTCAACTTATAATCAAATTCATTTTTTGAGTCTACAAATAGTTATCTGGATGGACTTAGAAATCATGCAGTTGTGTCAAAACAGCAGGGAATTTGCCATAATCCCTATTGTTTGGTAGTTCTGTTTATTCTTTATTTTTAAATCTCCCTCCACAACCTTCAGAAATTACATTTGTTCTTTTTCAGCTGACAAAAGTTGCTTTTAATTTACAACACTTTGTAATTGGCATGACTCACTAGCTTTCCAGCTCTACCATCTGCACATCAATATGAACACCAAGAAGGATTTCAGCACCATTTCACAGCTACTTGGGAATAGTCCTTAAAGCAATTTTCCTACTGGCTTACTAGTAGGAGGGTAAAAATAAGGACTTTTATTTCGTGCATGTCCCACAGAAGAAATAATGCTATAAGCATTGTAACATATTGCCAAGGAGTTTGTTTTGTTAAAATCCAGTAGAATCTCTGGTCCTTTTCCCATTAACACAAAGTACCTTTAAGATTGTCACATGGGAAGGTTTTATATGGCACAGCTAAGGCAGGAGCAGCTGTATCTTCTACGAGGGGCAGTGAGGCTGTAGCTTGGGATCTCACTGAATTTTGAGTTCAGGTGTACGACAGTCTTCCTCCTCTGAGCAGGGGAAGAAAACCAACTTCTGATCTGCTGCTGGACCTCATGATTTTCCTGGGTCTGATTCCTTAAATATCACTTCCTGTTGCTGGTGCTGATGTAGAATACGTCACAGAGCTCAGAGAACAACCTAGCTAAGTCCTCTGTTGGGACGTTCTTCCTTTGTCCTCACCTCCATATTGTACAGTTTGCAAGTAGAAGCTGCATGTTTATCCCACTGCAACAGTCAATTCTAGGTAGCAAAAATGTTGATAACAGGCACAATCTGCTTCTGAAAATGATCTCCTAACCAAGTGCTAACACACAGATGTAGTTACTGTGGTGCTGCAATAGTCAGGCTGCGGACAAGAGGGTGCAAAACCACCCCAACGCCATGCAGTGTTTTAAGTACCAGTGGGCGCAGACATTCCTCAGGTGGGGCTGACATAGCCTCCTGCATTAAGCACCTTTACAGCTGAACTGCAAGTCCCTTTTAAAACAGCATTTACCTGAGAGCAAGTGTGTAGCAGCCGGGTTGCCGCTGGCTTTCTCTTAGAATATATGCTCCTTCTACACCAGCAAGTATCTCATCGGCTTGCTCCCGAGAAATGATCCCGTGGAACCTAAGGGAAGATAGCATGGGAACTTTCAGAACAACCCAACCAGAAAAACCTCCCTACTCTACTCCAGAAACCACTGAAATGCTTCTGAATTGAGACTACAGATGCAGCAAGACACAACACCGTCTCACGTCTGTGTGAGGACCTGGAAAGTGAGGAGGGAAGACCAAACAACAGCCTAGTGTTCCCCTGTAATGCGGAAGGCCCTTCCCCATGGCATTTTCTTATTGGCTGACCTACTTAGATGAACTCGTGCCGTAAGAAGGAGAGGTGGTACCTTTTGCCTGCATAAGGCAGTGCATGATCGCACCGTATATGGTCTCCGGATACGTGTGCACAGCGCGTGATTTACAGTATGATTGGCCAGTAGCTCGCGTGAGCTTCTGGAACAGTCTAGTAAAAGATAAGAAATACTATATAGTTCTGTAACTTTTACCAATAAACGCCATTTTGCTGTTCATCATATTGGTGCCTATATGCAGTGATTGGCCCGGACCAGAGTTTTGCTCTGAGCGTGTAAGGCTGAAATACAGAGGGCTGCCTGCATTCAGCAGAAAATGCCATGGGGAAGGGCCTTCTGCATTACATCCTGAACGCCCCGCTTTTCGCCTCTGACAACATTCCCCCAAAATCTTTTTCCATAAATATATCATGTTTTTACAACTTTTCTCCTCTACCAGTCAATGTTTCTCTTCTTTATTTTCTGTAGAAGCTTTGTGACAGAATACAAAAATGGGCAATAATGGCAATATTTTTATTTTAAATGGTGATGATTTCAAAATAAGAGGCCATTCTTATTATCAGTTGGCTTTAGCTTTCAATACTGTTTCCTTAAATTTGTAGCTGAAACTGAGAAGAAAAATGGCAACAATCACACAGAATTCTTTTCTGTACACATTGAAGAAGGAATTTCACATCCTTGAGAACAACACTGTTTTCTTTATTTCAGTCAAGTTCCTCATTCAGTGCTGGAAAAAAGCAATACTTCTGTGATTCTTTTGCCATTGTATTTTATGAAAGAAAGAAGCCACAGGATGCACAATTAACCTTACAATAATCAATGTTTAGTTGTGATCCTTCTGTAAGTACAAACAAAATCTTTACAGCAGTTTGAGTCTTAACTCACTTTCTGCCACTGTCTCTGAAAAATGGCACCAAAATGTACTGACCTGAAGCGTTTTCTCTTTTCTGACAATACATATGAAGTGGCATATTTCTAACACTGCCTCTGGCACGGTAGTGGAAGGAAAGAAAAACACGTTGGATGTAAATGCAACTGTTGTTCTATTCTCTTGTCTTTTCACAACTGATAGATGCTGGAAATATTCAGTGATCTTACCACAGCAATTTTATATTCAAAAAGATGTAAACTGATTCATACTTTCTCTCTGTACTGCTGGGGACACAGTCATTTCCTGCTGCATCCAAATTAAAACAAGCATCCTCTAGATGACATAATTTAAGCATGTTTTTACCAGTAAACTCATGGGAATTTGTATGCCTAGTTAAAAATAATGAGCACAGGCTATTCACCACCAGAAGCTTATTATGAAACAAAGCAAGCTTTGGTGTAGATATTAGAAAAAAACCCTCTCCTGGTACTCAGTATAAGAAATTACTGGGACAGGATACTTGGGGAACCTGTGAAATCTCTTTAACCATGGGCATTAAGCATTGCGTAATCCATGCATTTCTCATGTATGGGCATAAAACCAGTTGTGCATTGTGTGAGATTGCCTGGACTCAGCCTCCTGTCCGTGACAGCAGCAGACAATAAATGCTCATGGGAAGAGTACAGGAAGCAGTGAAATACTTATTTCACTTCAGATCCCTGTCCATCCATCACTGGTTAAGCCAGAAGTTGTGCCCATCAGTTGTGACCTTACCCTTCATGAATCAGAGAATCACACTTGGAAAACCTTCAGTATCACTATGCTTTCGGCCTCCTTAGCATCCCATGGCAATGAACCTTAGAGGGACGCTATGAACTTCTGTATTGGGCATTCACTGGGGACAGGCTGTTTATCTTCTCCATACTGCAGTCCATCACTTTGCTCTGCCTTTCATTTGTTCTACACTCCAAATACAAGGGAGAAGGAATGGGGAGAGAGGGACCACAACTACCTGCACTGCTTAAAATGCAGCCACCCTGTGGATTTATACAGTAATATTATTTCATATTTTCTATTTCTTTCCCTAGGAGGTCCTGATCCTCCTTCCAAGTACCACTGAGCACTGAGTCAATTACTGGCACAGAGCTATCTCCAGTGGTTCTAAAATCTTTCTGAGTGGTACGAATGGAGGTGACTTCCCACAGTTCTGCCAGCCCCACACACATCCACGGGATGCCAGCTGCCATGCACTGCCTGGGTGAAAGGTTGTCACAATGGTTTTACAAATCTTGCTTGAGACAGTGTGATGGCTTGCTTAGCTGGATGCTTGACTCTGTTGTACTCCCACGGCTAGATCTAAATTCCTCACTGTCAAAGATAGTATTAAAAAAAATGAAACTCGGTAATTAGGGGCAAGCTGCTGGCTCTTGAGCTTCTCAATAGCAGCAAAGGATCATTAAACACAGATGTGTCTGGGATGGAAGAAAATAAGAACATGGGATCTCAGCAGTTTAGCCAGTGATAAGATGTTAAGCCTCAGCAGATTACTCCAGTAAAGGCCAAACACTAGAGCTGCAAGTGGTGCTGAACCAGGAGACTGGGGTGGCAGTGGCAATGGCTTCTCCCTTTCAGCCTTACCTGCTCAAAATTCCTTGCAATTGCTGAATCCAGCTCCTTGCAAGTAAGCTACTGACAGGCAGGAAAGCTGTTGAGCTTGAATAAATTATGCTCTAGCATTCCCTTATTTTCCTTACAACAAAAACGCACCAGTTCTTGGGCTATTTTAGACCTTGTAACATTACCAGGGACAGCAGTACTCTGACATGCAGCAGTAGGTGTGTGCACACTTCCATATCCAGGTGTGAGTGTAAGGGAGAAGGAAGCATAAGGACACCCTTAAAAACGCAGGGATGGAGGCAAGCTGCCCATCACAGGGCCACTGGTAGGTTAAAACAACAAGGATAAAAGGAAAAAACACTCAAGACAGTATTTTTTTTTTACCCAAACTGTCCTCACAAACATAAACGCGCAGGCTCCAATAGTGGCACAGACTGTGAGCAGCAGAACTGAACTGCAACATCAATGACATTGATACAATATTAGGCATTCAAGATACTTAGCTTCCGGTTGAAGCAAAAAGTAAAATAAAATATTTGTCAGAACTCCACTGGGCTTTTTGTTGTTGTTGCTTTGTTTTTTTTTTTAATTCTAGAACAACAATTTACAGCTACACCTAACAGATATTTAAAAGAGAAGGATACTTACTCTCTTCCATAATACTTTGGTCTGTTCTCCACCTAGATTTTGAAAGAAAGGAAAAAATGTTTCAAACACTCAGTTTTAAATAAGCAACATAAAAATAAATTCGGTTTGATTATTAATGAGGACTACTGTGCCCATCTAAGTGTTGTAATTCTGTATATTCAAAGCTGTGACCAGAACACGATGACACAGAGCAGGAAAACAGAATGAGAAGAAGTGGTTTTACTGATGGATTTCTAGAAGAACAGCACCTATCAGAGGTTAAAAAACAAAACAGAACTACATAAAATTGCATAAAACCTAATCAAATGCATAAAGAATAGCTTTTAGTATTTTTTGCCAGTCTAACATTTATGCTATAAAATAAGACTATTTTGTTATGCACCCTTTATCTTCCAATAAACATATTTTTGTCTATACATGGCAAATAACCTAAGATAAAAAAAAAATGAATATTCTTGGGAAAAACATTTCTGGTTTTAGATGAAATCTTAAATTCCTTGAAGTCTCAAGAACATGAAGGCCTGATCTAAAGTACATTGAGTTTGCTGGAAGAACTCCCACTTATTCCAAAGACCTTTGAGCCAAGTTCTAGGAATGCAGTGTTCCCATACAGAAACTTGGGGTAGTCTGATGCTTGCGTTCATTCCACAAGCTCCACTGTTTGCTAAGTTCTCTGCAAGCAAACCCCAGCCTTGCCAGCCCCTCATTTCTTTTGCCTTGCTCTCTGTGCCTCCCCGTTGCTGGAAGGGCTCTGCAGGTGATGCATGTCCCGGCGCGCAGCAGGCGGAGGCCGGCAGAGGGCACGGCTCCCCCAGCGTTCACCCTGCGCTGAGACCCACCCGATCCATCCGCAATTCGTCCGGGCACTCTCATTTGCAGACTCCAGGACATTCACATGCACTTTCCTGTTTTGATTAAATCTCATTATTCCACTCATAAAAACTTTAAATTGATGGAGGTCCTTTAGTTCTCAGTAACAAACGCGTAAGTGTCACTTCCTTTGATTCCATAATCTATACACCATGCACTAAATTGAAGCAGCTGCCTTTGTACCCTGCAATCACTAAGGCTCCAATGCAGTGCAAAGTGAACTAAAGTCAGCAGAAGATAATGAGAATCTTCAATGGAAGTCCTATGGGAGTTCATTCAAGTCCCGACTGTGCTTCTTTTCCAGCTCAATGTTTCTTTACAGCTCTGACAATAGCAGCATCATACCCTTGAAACACCTGCCCAGGAATAATACCCTGATGCAAACATTTTGGAGCTTTGAGGGCCAGGATTAAAAGCAAAAAGGAAACGCAGAAGAGAAGAAAGACCAAAATCAGAGAATTGCCAAGTGCAGGTGCTGTGTTTCTGTGCGCAAATACAGCAACTCAGAAATAACAGTATATGAATTCAGTTTCTTTTTATAACATTCTTAGTCCGCTTTTCATATGATTATTGGAAATGTGAAAGGAGTATTCAGGCTTCATGTAAAAGTCATCCACATCACATAGAGATTAGAAGAGATCAAAGAGGTCTTCGTTAAAATTGTTACTATTTAAACCAGCCTAGTCCTATCTCTGAACAATGCCATATTTTCATAAGTAAAAGAACTCGAGAAAAAACTGTATTACCTCAGAAAGAGAATGTGGTTGAGACGTTCACAGAATCACAGAATCGTTTGAGTTGGAAGGGACCACGCACTGTACTGCAATGAATAGGGACACCTACAGCTAGATCAGGTGTTCAGAGCCCCGTCCAGCCTGACCTTGAATGTCTCCAGGAATGGGGCATCCACCACCTCTCCCAGCAATGAGAATGTTCATCTTGAGTAACGTAACTTGGCTTTTTCATCTTGGGCCTGTCATCCTTCTGGACCTTAATGACCATCCAAAATATATTTTTAGTTGGGATCTCAATTAAAAAATGGGTATCAGAAGCTGGGTTAAGTGTATATGAGACCATCACATACAATCCTCTCTGTTGTGGAAGAAAAGGCCAATTTTCAATACATTGAAAATGGTGACAAGGAACAAGCAGACAAAGTTTCACTCCCACAGAAAGCCAAATAAAACCTTCACATCACAGAAAGTGAAGTGTGACTTTCATCTTGGATTCAAAACCTGCTTCTTTAAAAAAAAAATAGATTTGCCTTTGCCTTGATTCTATACACAGAATAAGCGCCAACACTTTCAGTGTCAGAAAGAGGTGGGTTAGCAGTACTAGCACCAGCCATCAAAACTGCTGTCAAGCACAACTTCCCCCACAAATACAAAAAATACAATAAAAGTATAAAAGCAATCCGTAAATATCACATTCAGCAAATGGAGACACATTTTGAATCCCTCTCATAACAGCTTTTATGCAAAAATCCAAATTTGTCTGTGACACCTTTATCATTTAACAAACAACGGACTGGAATATCTGCACATTGTGATTTCCATTTTTCCTGCTGTTCACACGTTAGAAGAATTGCTCTTCTGAGAATCCACACAAAGCCCATCAAATCCTCTCTCCCTCCCCTCCTCCACAAAGCAGAAACCCCTGCTTCAACACCTTTATAGCATCTGCATGTGTAAAGTAGCCACAGTGTCAGCACTTTGTTTTAGAGAAGGAGGATACTGCAGAGCTCTGTGAAGTGAAGCTGCACATCTGCAAGACCATCCAGGAACACAAATGCAAGCTGTGGTGCACTGGAATTGAGAAACTCTCTTCTTCTGAGCTCACTGCAAACTTTGGCCTGAAACAATCATTAAGCTTCTAAACCAACTTCTCTGCTAGGAACAAGCACAAAGAAACAAAGTTACAGTGAGAGAAAAGATCAAAATGACATCAGGGTCTCTAGATCAAACCCAGAATGTTGGATTGAACTTGGCAAGAAACCAAAAGCCAACACAATGGATGGAGCAGAAACTCAAAAGTATCAAAGCAGCCAGTAGTTCTGCTTTGCACTGACTGCAGACTGTACAGACTTCAAGGGAAAGCCTGTATCCCAAAAGGCAAAGGTGACTGAATTCAGTTGGGATTAGCTTTTCCTCTCCTGCTATAAATGGGCTCGTGTGCATGCACACAAAGTCAGACAGATCTAACACAGAGAATCCTTCAACAGGGACAGAACAGAAAACCCACAGGCAGACAAGTGACTGCTTCCAGGTTGCAGGAGCCCAGAATAATCAACCTTATTCTGAGGACATGAACACCTATTTTTTGTATTTATTTTTTAATAGATAAAGGACAATGAAGAACACTTTTATCAACTGCCATGCAGTCCACATCATTTCCTCGTTGAAAACGAGACCACATTTCCCAGGTGGTTTTATATAACACTTCAACACTTCTCCCTAGACATTCAGCATGAGGAGAAATCTGAGGGGCTGAATCAGTTAGGACTCTTACTTAGGGTAAATAACATACGGGAAATAATAGGTCTTCAGTAGTGAAAATATATATTTACCTTAAAGAGCACTGTAACTTGCTTTTACTACTCCCATACAGAGGACAAACAAAATGGATTCTGTGTCTTCACTAAAAGTGACAGCTGTCAAGTTAAATGTGAGATAGTAATTTTCAGGCTTAGGAAAAGCTATTATTGCCAATCTCAAACTAAACAGGTTGTTACAGAGCAGGCATTTCTGGCCATTGCTCCAGAAACCTGGTGAAAAGCACTGAAAATCAGTACTGAAACGCATAGTTGTATGAATTATGAATCATCGGTGAATGAATAACCTATCAGGAAATACAAATTATGGTGAAAAAGCCTTAAATCAATAATAGTTCATCAGTACTACAAAGCCAGAAACATTCAACAACATCTAATCTTGAAGCACACTTAAAGACAAATGAAACCCAGCCTTCCAAAGGCATTTATTTGGAAGATTGTTTTGAAAGGCTCTGCATAGTCTATCTTTAGTCTATCCTTGACTCTGAGCCTGCCAAACCTGACTGCCTCTCCTCACCCTCCAAAAAAGACTCACTCCTACACTTAATCTAGTTTTACAAGTTTTTTGAGAATGTTACAGCATATTCTTCAAGGTATGGAATCAGTTGCATTAGAGTTCAACCTCAACACTGAGAAAGAACTAAGCCTTCTACGTAAAAACACACTAGCTATCTAAGCTAATTCAATATACTACTTTCACATAATTTTTAAGTTTACTGAATTTTAATGCTCTGGGATTTGTGGCTTCTCTTTTGGCCAGGACGATTTAGCCCTAGAATGACATACTCCTGCTAATGTACAGATTATTGTATTAAAATCCTACAGCACTCTGCAGATAACTCATCACAAAACTACTGGGAATCACAGAGGCAGGAGGTGAGTATGCCCTAATGTAATAGATTTTCATTGCAAGCATCTACATCCAAGCCACACTGCACTGAAGATTTGAGATACCCTGAAGAATTCATAAGTACTATCACAGAAATAAGATAACTCTAATTCAAAAAATAAAAAATGAATTAATTTCTCTTCAGCTTTATTGCACAAGACACATTTCTTTATCCAGTGGCCAAGACCAAAGTCAAGAAATGTTGTGATGAAAACCAAGAAATCCCTCTAGGACAGTAATCTGTGCAATTCAGAAGGGCCAGCATGATATAACATCATAGGTCTACCTATTTCAACCACTGCTTTAATACAACCACAAGGAGAATATGAAAGGGGAAGGGAAACAATAAGGTGCATAGCTTTTTGTTCATCTCCCCATTACACAGAAACAGAAGAGAAACAAGATCCAGGAGTTTAAAATGTCAGTGTGGTCAATCAGTGCAGGCAGTAAGACAATTTCCCAAAGGAATTTTAATCAGATATAGTTTTTGTTTGGAAAAAAATCTTACTTATTTTTCAGTAATTCTAGCTGACTAGCCATAAATACAGTTTTCAACTCAGCAAAAGAGAAATAGAAGTTTGGAAGATAAGTCTTCAAAAGAATGCAGACTGTACAGAAAAAGGGGTTTATTGTCCAAATTGCTCAGCTTTTGGCACAACTGACACAAGTCAACTGCAAACTTCTCCCTCAGAATCATCAACAGAAAAATATTAAGGAAAATTTTAAGCCCTCATTAACAGAAGTATAGTAGAGTAAAAAAAACAATGCTGTATTTAATTCCTTCTGTAACACGGGGTTCCTTCTATAACGGTCAGGGCCGTGACCCGGGCAGCCTGTTCCATGCCCACCGTCGTCTGGTGAAGAACCTTTTCCTAACCCCCACCTGCCCCTCCCCTGACACAGCTCCATGCCGTTCCCTCAGGCCCTGTCGCTGTCACAGAGAGCAGAGCTCAGCGCTGCCCCTCCGCTCCCTGTGAGGAGCTGCAGCCGCCATGAGGCCTCCCCTCAGCGCCTCTGCTCAGTGCTGAGCAAACCAAGGCACCTCAGCTGCTCCTCATATGTCTTCTCCTCTAGATCCCTCACCATCTTTGTAGCCCTCAATGATGGAGGAAGAGAAAAGATGCTCCTCAGGAAGTAACCAGCAATACAGAAGGCACCAGAATGTATTACGCCTCCCCTGTCTGCATTTTAGAAACTTTCCAGAAAGATCACTTTGGAAGTCCACAGCTCCTTGTGTCACTTAGCCACTGAGCTGTGGGTATGACAGTGTTATGGCCGCGATAGAGCCATGTGACAGTGAGGGACTGTGGCGCCTTTGAGCCTAGACAGCAGATAGGAGTGAGATGTCAAAAGCATTCATGAAAAATACCACAGAGGCAACAACTAGACAGATTTCCAGACAAAAGCATCTTGGCATCACTGCATACCATAAAGTGAACATAAATCACTGAAGCTGTTGGTTGCAAAAACTGCCAAAACCAAAATGCCATACTGGGATAAAAAAACGTGTGCAGCCAGTAAGACACCTCTTGTAATCCTCCCTTTGCAATTTCTATTCAGAAAGCCTCTAGCTGGAATCCTGAGTGTAGCTTTGGGCACCATGTCTCAAGAAAGTCTGAACCAAATTAACGGAATGAACAGGGATTCAGTAAATGTGAAAGATGTGAAAAGAGATCACCTGAAGAGAAGACAGAGGCGGCTGCAGCAGACAGGTGGGAGAAAGGCAGCCTTCAAGAGGAAGTAAGAGTTTGTCCTCTGGGTGCTTACTAGACATGACTAGAAGCAATAGACTTAACTGCATAAAAAGATAGGATTTAGATATCAAGAAACTGTTAAAATAATTAAGCAATACATAAGCAAACAGAAGCATTCGTGAAATCTTTAGCTGTGGAAGGCTTTAAGAAGAGTATATGCAAACATCTCTTGATGCAGAGTTGTGATTCTCCTCCAGCCCTGATATGCATGATGCAGCCAGTTCCTCACCTCTGCCTGCTCTCAGGCTGATAGGGATCAGCACAGAGCAGAAGGTAGTATAAATCACATATAAAGCCACAGCAATGCCACATTCCTACCCACCTCAGGACAGCAGGGAGAAGGCAGTGGAGTGAATGAATTACTCTACAGCAGAAGGCCAAGCCACCAGGTGACGAACGGGTCACTGCTTATCTAAATAGCATAAAACAGCGAAGTGCCAAACTGTGCTGGCTATCTTAAAAAATGTATATATTCTTCTGTAAAACTTACAGTACTGGGGAGAATATAAGACTGGAGTTCTTCACTGCAAGGCAGAATATAAAAGTTAAGACAGAATTGAAGAATTCAAAAGACTTTTAATTAACTATTTTTCTAAGCTGCTTAACTTCTGTGGTCTGATGGCTTGCTGTAACCTATGGAGAACACGGACGCACAAGGATCCCACCTCAGTGCATCACAGCGAAGTGCGGGATTGTTTCTATGACACCATCAGCAGGCTGATTTCCATTCCATCAAGGTTATTTCTGTCATTTTTAAAGTTAAAGAATTTAACAAGAGGCAGGTCGGTTTGTTTGCTTTCTTGTCTGCTTGTACCAAACTTTAAAAACAGCTGCTGTAAAGCATCTCTTACGGGGGTATTTTTAACTTGGGTTAGTTTCCTGTCTGTGACCTTGAGCAAGCTCCCTCAGTCCAGCATACAGTAATCAATACAACAGACAAAACACTTTAAACTCCAGGAGGTTATATAATTTTCCCCGACATTGACACTTGCCACTGTTAGTAAAAGGGAATACATTTCTGTATGCATTCAGCTTTAACATGGAAAAGCATAACTGAGCAAGAAAAGAAAATACAAATATTTTGTTACCTACTAAAATAATGTACTTGTGAACACAAGCTAAATAAATTGAAATAAATGTTAATCAGGGAGGCTGCTGCTAAATAGTCAGGGGAGACGAGATCATATTCAAACAACTTCTATAATAAAACCAGGAGTCATTTATTTTGTTATGTGGTTTCCACTCACACAGTAAGGACATCGTTACATGTTACCTTGAATGTTAGATGAAAAATTTATATATAGTATTTAACTGTGCTCCCTTTTTCAAGAATGACACGTTGAGTTACTTAAACAGGAGAAAGATATCCCCAACAGCAGCAGATAAATGCAGAAAGCCCTAACAATGTTATAAATGCTTCTTGTGCTTCTGTAACCACTGAGAAGCACTAAAACCTTCATATGACATGTCATAATCATCCACAGTACAACATCACAAATGCAGTGAGTTATGTTATCTGCCTTAGCACATCCCGAAATGCCATGTTCCTAACCAGACCACCATTACTATTTGATGTAAAAACACGTCCCTCCAGCAAAGGACATAGAGAACGTGCTTGCAAATTACTAAATGAACACCTGCAAACCAATCTGCCAGAGTCTGGTTAGAAATCAGCCAGGAGAAACCAGTTCAAAATCATAGGCAGGGGGTGAGGAAGGAAAATCAGGAAACAGGACATCTAAACTGAGAGTGAATAAGAGTAGGTAGAAAATTTGGAGGAAAGGGCCTCGAATAAGCCCCATCGTAGGGTGTGAAACGTACTGTTACTTCATTACATCAGGGGAACATACACCCATGGAGACAATGGAAGGATGAAAGAAAAACCCTAGCATCAACTCAGTAGTTCTCCCATCATTGACTCAATTATTAATATTTCTGCTCTGTATCTGGGAACAGCAGACATCTCCCAAGTTAGGTAATCTACAAGGTCTGAAGAGGAATGAAGGAGCTTAGCTAATGCCAGCTACATTTCCTGAACTGGAAAAATGTAGAGGTTTTATTAGACTCCCTGCTAAATACCAAGTAGCAGAGTATAGTTGAAATATGTCAGTACATGTTAAATTATCATGATGGTATTTCAAACAGATAGGCAAATATTTTGGAAACAAAGTTATACATAAAAATTTAAATTGCGAACCTGAATTTTCATTTTGAACCCTGAAGATTCAGGAGTCTTTGTTAGAAATTAATACAGACTTCACTATGACCATACCTACTTCTCTTTGGCATTCCAAACAGAAGCGTGTAACTGGCTGACTTGATCATTCTTTGTATAGCTATATGCAGGCATGTATAGCAAGACTGGAAGTAGGATACACAGGTGCATACAGACAAATAAGTAGTTTCTATATTTATTCATCTATTCAGACATCTCACAAAGTATCAGTCAGAGAGCAAACACAGTGAGACCCTCTTCTACATATTATTTTAACCAGAACAAGGAACAGTGGCCTAAATTAGAACAGATACGTAGCACTGTACAAGCACACAGAATTTTCTCATACATGCAGGCTGATTGATAAACTCTATCTACGCTGAGAGATGGAATTGGCTTTTATTCATTTTGGTTTGAAAACTACTTAAATTTGACAACATGTCAAAATAAAAAGAACTAGACGAAAAGACCAGTATATTAGAAAGATACAGGGAAACTAAAAATTATGGCAATAGCAAAATCACTATGCACTATACATTGTCAGGGACAAGTGGAGGGAAGGGTGAAACTTCCCAAGCAAACTTTCAACCAAAAAGGAGGGATAACTAGCAAGTTCATCATTTCACAAAGACAGATGGTTATTGCTTTTGCTTGTTAGTCAGAAGTTGCCATTCTGTCTAACAAAAAGATGGCTTTATTTGTTCCATTTCATAATGGTCCATAAACACAATAACTAATTCACACGGTAGTTCTCTGGCAGAGTGTCATCAGACTAATTTACAAATTGTAACTTGAACAACAGTAAATCGAACCTGACGAAATTTAGAATAGACAAATCTATTCTGGTTTTTTTTTAGTTATCAATACTTCAATGAAATCTTAACTATAGCAACTGCAGAACATTTAGAAAACTTTCCTCTGCTCAGTAGTCAGCTGGCTGTTGAGGTCAGGATGATGTGGGCTTCACCCAACTGTTCTACCAACCTACTACTGCTAGGGGATGAGACTTCATGTCTCCTCTCTAGGTAGAGAAAAACAAAGGTAATTTTCTCTGATGTGATGAATATAAGTGAATGTTGGACAAGCAATATTCTAGCCTCCTTTCATCCACTGCTGCAAATCACAGGCATTCTATGGATCAAAAATGTCTTACAAAGATACCATAGAAAAATTACACTAGGTAAAACCCTACAATTTATACCTAATAGAAAAGCGTACACGTGCTCACTTTGGAGAGATGCTGGTTACAATGCATTTAAACATTATCTGGGTCCTCTACTCCAATTCAATCAAAGACTTTTACCGGCCTTCTATTATTTTCACTTCCCTCCAGTGCAGCCATGCTTTCTACTTTCAGTACACATTTCAGCTGAAGAACATTCTCCCTTTTTCCAGTGTCTATTCAAAATTGTTCTTAAGCTGCACTTGCAACCCACAGACTACTGCTGTGTCCTCTTTGTTATTTTTTGTTTCTATCATAAATACACGATTTTAAAAACATAATTAAAGCAGCAGCAATATTCTAAGAACATGAAGATATAGGCTTCATTAAGTCTTGTATGTACAAACATTTTCATTAATGAAAATAGGTTTTGGAACAACTCTGCTCATTTTCATTTAATTGCTGTCTAATGGGGTATCTTGGCGTGTCACTGTGTGTGTTCTGAGGTTTCCTTCTAAGGAAAAGATAATGTAATATTCTGAATAATTCTAGATAAGCTCTCGGGACTGACAGTAAGAGACACCTTGTTATGGCAATGCCTGACTTTCTGCAGTGGAGTGATTTGAACAAATGCCATAAAAATTCCCATTTACTCTCATTATTTACCACCGATTTTATGGCCAATTTACAGCTCTCAAGTACTTTACTGCAGTGTGGACATTGTTCTTAGAAACATGAGGGCAGAGGAGAAAAAGAAAATAGTCAACTTGTAAAGGTCATTAAGTGAGCAGTATAAGGAAATTCATGAAAGAGTTATTGCAATGATTAAATACTTATTATGCAGTCAGATAAGGCTTAATTTCAATAACTGTGCTCAAGTTTACCGAATTATGGAACTGACTGCTTCAAAGATTTTTTTCTTATGTACAAATGTAAAATATCATCATATCTGAAAGCTGGACGGATAAAAGCATTTTTTATTAAAGCATTTTTCCATACTGCTGTTGCTTAAATCATACTCTGCTAACTTTATCATTTATTAGCTTGAATTCCAGCTTCAAGAAGACCCATTGCAGATAACCAAGAACAATTTGAAGCGGTTCAATTTTGGAGATGTGTAATAATTCTGTATGTATGTAGTACAGTATGAGATGGCAATATAATTATAAACCTTCTAGTGGCCATTTCAACAGTAATGCTCTATGGAAATGGCACTAACTATATACTTGTTTTGATGAATCTGAGTAATGGATATCCAAAGGGTCAAAACAGTTCCTGACCCTCAGGATGGTTAAAGATTCTCAGCAGCACTGTTTGGATATGTCATTATTATTTTGTCTTTTAGAATCACTTAAACAAAGAAAGAAACTAAATATATATTTTTTTTCCCCACAGAAAGATTCCTTTTTTTTTTGTAATCATATTTGCTTTTAAACAGAGAACCATAATTTTGTTGCTTTAAAGGCTGAGAAAATAATTTCTGCTTTTGATGCAACCTATTTGTAATTCAGAACAAGGAGGAAGGCAATTAACTGACATTTTTCTACATAATAATATAAGTTAAGGCTCTGAGGCTTTGCCTACACTGGGGAAATTCAGACAAGTTTCTCACTGTTGCTGACACTGGCTTGGCCAAAACACTGTTAGGAATATTAAAGGTCTAATGCAGATGAACTCACCAGCTTCAAAAAATGCTGTCAGCAATTTAGACTTTCTTGGAAAAGGAGTGGCATTCAGAGGTATGAATAACTGAACGATACTATACAATTAACCTGTGCCTATTGTTTATCAGTACTTATCAAGTAAGTTCCCACACAACGCCATCAGCCTTCTTTCATTCTTCTACTTGGTTAAAGCTTCAATTTCTTTCAAAGATACCTTAATTTTGAATTGACTGCTACTGAACTGTTTCTTAAAAATGAATTTAAGAAAAGATACTTCATAGTAAAACCAGAAAAGTTTTGAAATATTTTCTATGAATGCCATTTTTAATCACCATTTCCATAGACAAAATCCTAACAGATGCTTTATAATATAGCTTCCTCACAAAATGAATCTGATCCTTTGGCACCTATCATCACACTTGCATCTGCAAGCACAATACTGAAGAGCTACATTCCACCTGAATGGTGCTTTTAAACTAAACTTTTTCTATTTAAAAAATAAATCATTAAAACATTGCTGGAAGGAATATGGTTATAAATGAGGATATTGGCAGGAATCCAGCATTATTGGGAAGGTAGATATTCACACTACTCGTGCTGCCAGTGGTGATTAATTAAAAGCCGTTAGATACCTGAAGCCCTAACAGTTCATTCAATATGATTCCCATTGCAGGAACGACCCACTTTTGCTGACGAGATATTTATGCAGGCAGAAAAGAGAAAGAAAATCATGATAGCAAAGCTCAAAGACACAAAGATACAAATGTTCATGTTTTATTTAAGGTCCTAGCTTTTAGTCTGGTTGGTTGTGTATCAGGAGAGGTGATTTCTGTCTCCACAGTATAGTTAATCAGGAAACCCACACAAATAAGGCAGGGGAACTGCAGAGATCTGAGGCTAAAACCTTTGTTACTGCAGAGCAATGCAGAGGAAATGGAGGAGCAAATGAATGCAGAAAACATGGAAAACAGCAGTAGAGAAGATAGAAGAATGATGAAAGCGCCAAGTGGCGAAAGTGAAAACAACCAGCGCTTCACAAGTTTCTCTCTTGGTGCTACATACATTGTTTTCAGCAGATGCCTGAATTTCCTTGAGAACAAGCAGAATTCAGCAATTATGAAGGAAAGACATCTTCCCACGAGCATGAAGGATTTAAAATAATTTGCAATTTTTACCACATTTGCCTGAAGTAATTTGAATCCTAAATTACACAAGAGAACACCCTCAACAAAGTCCAGTTCCTATATTCACATGGAGAGAGAGATCTTTTCACTGTCATTCACACATCCTGCTGACACTTGCTCTCCAGATGTTGGTTGAGCGCTATGCTGCATACTAAATAACTATCATATTGCCAATTACGATATTTTCTCACTGATGAGAATAAACTAGATTTTCCGATATTTTCTATGCAACTGATAGAAATCCAATATTAATAAAACAGCTTTTAGTGAAGCAAGGCTGTGCAATTATTAGAAGACATTAATATCAAACTAAAATAGGAAAAGCAATGAACACACCCACTCTACAATCTGTATGTTAAGGAGATGCTAATACATTCTACGAAAATGTAGTGCTGAATTTTCTCTTTAAAATAATCTGTGATGTTCCGTAACACTACTACACAGTTCTACTTTATATAGAACCAATAATAAGAACCACAAGGTTCAATCTAGACATCAGGACCCTGTCCCAACTTATGCTGAAAAATAAATACAGAAAAATAAAGCAAATCACCAGTGTAGAGTTTTCTTTCTTTCTTTCTTTTTTAATTATTATTATTATTTAGGGCCAGAGAATGTTTCTATCAGTCAAGTTGGTGTTTTACACGAAGATCTAAAACCGAAGCAGCAAGAACTCGATTAAAGATCATCCTTCTTATTTTCAGTTAAAAAAAAAGGCAACAAAAAGTAGCAGATCAAAATAGGACTGCCGTCCAACGCACAAAGTGAGCCACTAAAATGGTTAATTAGTCAGAAACGAACCCCCATTATATGAATCGGACTTTTTGTACTTACTTTGCTATGCACCACTTTGCCAACTATTTATTCATTTTGTTAATACAATATGATCTTACCTTCCTTTTGCAAATCTTTAGAAGTAACCTGAACGGGAACTAAATAATATACGGTCTTCAAACATCAGGAAAGGGAAGCAAAGGATAACTTCAAATGTATATTACATGTTCTTGTATCTAAGGAAGCAATTTCAATACAGTATAATGGAGAAGATTTCACTACTGCACATCTACTCCACTTATTTATGTAGATACTCCTGTTTCTAGAACAAGAATACTACTGCTATTATACTTTATAATTACATTTCACCTTGATCCAAACTTTCATTCGTGTAGGCAAACTAAAAATATTTTGAGTAGGCACAACAAATTTTGGACTAATTTCCTTCAGACTAAGTCATTTATTTTTGTATGAAGATGAGTTCAAATGGTAGCCAAGGGTTCCTCTGCAGTCTATGCTTTTTAATCAGATTTTCTGAAGACAAGTTCTTCCTCAAAGCACTTGCAGTGTGAAGAAGTTAAATAAGATCCTGGATAAACTGTTGACTCACACGAAGTAAGAAACTCCTCTCAGTCTGTGAAGAAATAAAATCTTTACCTTAAATATTTTCAGCTAAATCACTAATAGTTTGATAGCCGCTGTGTGATACTCATTTAGAAAAAACCTTAACATTCTCTCCTTTTGAAAATACCACAGCCACAGAGACCTACCAGTTGCTTTGACACAAGAATTCTGGAGAGGAAAGTCTTGCTAAAGCCCTGCAGTACATGTGTGCAGAAATCCATAATGTTCTTTCTTCACAAGCTTTGTTTTTGCCAGGGAGAAAGAATGACAGGAGGGTTCACCCACTCCCAAGTTTTGCTTGCCTTTCTGACCATCCTGAGCTTGTCTTGGGAACATCCAGAATCAACAGAGTTTGAAGTCTAAGGCCCAGATCCTGCTCTGAAACAGCTGATATATGGCACTTTAGAAAACAATGAAATGGCCTTTTAGTGAAGGTGCTTGGTGGACTCGGGAAAAATGGATTCAGTTCCTGACTTTGCAATGACTCTGCTTCGTGACTCTGGGAAACTCACTTCATCTACCTGTGCCTTGTTACAAAACCTTCTGCCCCCCACAAAGCTGCTCTGAGTCTGCATTCATTATTATTTGATATAGCGTTGTGCTAGGGCTCTACTTCAGTGGGTACACAGTGAGGGAAAGCAGGTCAAAGCTTGGGATAATGTTTAAAAAAAGAGCCATATATCATAGCAACAATCCAGTTTCCACCTCCTTTCACGTAATCTTTTATACCTCACGTAATCACTCTGTGCGTTCAGCAGTTCCATTACAAGCGTTACATTTCTATTTGCACAAAATTTGTTCCTGACATTATAGAAGATAAGGCTATCACAGTTTTATTGATTGAGCAGAGAAGCCTACATACATTTTCAATTACTATTACACAGGGCATTTTGTGGACCTGATATAGAAGAGATGGAGAAATACAGAAAAAGAAAACAGGAGACAAGATGACCCAGCAAAATGCTCAGTCCTATGTATTTCTTACTATTCAATTTTTACAGCTTTTGTGACAAAGCCAAATTCTCCAGCTATTTTACCTTGAACTTATTTTTTTGCTTGAACTTGAACTTAAATTTTGGCAAAATGCATACGTCAAACTGTAGTGACATGAATCACATTGAAACATACCACACACACTTCAATACATGGATGCAGGAAGAAAATACACCTTCTGCTGCCCCATTTTGACAAAGAAACAACAAAAAAAACTTGAGGTAGTATACAGAAGAGTACAGTAAGCAATAAATAAGGAGCATTTATCTAATAAGGTGCTTCTAGTGGTAGAGTCAGACCTCTATGCCTAATTAGCAAGTATTAATCTGCTTCAATTAATCAACTTTAAGGAAAATGATTATATAAAATAATAGCTTAGAAAAATTAAAGAGAATACCACCCTCAGACTGTACAAAAGATTTTTTGGTAATGACGCTGCTGACAATTCATCAGATTTAACAAGGTGCAGTGAAAGAGGAACTGACCTCCCGAGGACAGATGATTCTCTTGGGACGTGGTGCCTCTTGTTGTAACTGATACACTGTCAAAGACAAAAATGTACAGATAATTAGAAGACTGCAACATACACAAACTTTTATTCAGATGAGTCTTTTAGCCAGAGGCTACAGAGAAAAATGCAAATGCAAAGACAGCAAACTGAGTTATTTAGGTGTATGCAAGTGATTTGTATGAAAAAATGACTAGTTTGCTGACCTGCAAACTAGTAAAATTGAATAGTGTTTTAACTCTTAGAATCATTATTTCCTTTTGGAATTGTTACTGTCTCTGTATCAGGAAAAAAAATAAAAAGGCTAGAATGATTTTTTAGGTGTATCTCAGGATGAAATCTCACTTTTGCATGTACTGTGTCTGAAGAACAGAATGCTTACTAGCAGCACCTGCACTTTTTGGACAGGGCAAGAAAAAGTTCAGCCCATTTGAAAGAGCCCACCATCATCTCATAATTTATTTCTTTTTAAGATTTCCTGGTGACTATTTACGAGCAAGCAAACAGAACAATTACGCCACGTTCAAGTGGCCCAGGATCAATTTTGCCAATCTTCTGGGGGCTGCAGGAGAGAGAGCCGAGGCCAGGGATAGCTGCTGAACCCTGGCCTCCAGCCTCTTCCCTTCATGTATTTAATGAGATCCTTCTCCTCCTTTCCACTCAAAAGCCATGAGAGGGAGCTGACATACAGTGACAGTAATCAATTCCAGAGCAGACAGACTGTCTCTCCATAACTCCAGTAAAAATCCCAAAGGCTGGGATTGCCTCCCTTGAGGAAGGCCTTCCTCATGCTGTATTTGGAAAGATCATGTTGTGCCTAGGAATTTTTTTTAAAGACCGAGTTTCTAGGGTAGGGCCCTTCACAATGCTTGTGAAGCTCTGAATTGTGCCTTAAAAGATGGTAAGTTATGGAAGGAATATAAATGCTGGTAGGTTTGATAAATTCAGGAGGCCTGTCACAGAAAGAGTATGGAAACGGTAGGTGTTGCTCTTCAGCACGTTCTCTTCTCCTCTGCATCTTCTCTTTAAATGGGGCTAGAAACAGCTGGAATTAAACATGAGAAGTGAGAAGTCCTTAGCTTGCACCCAAGTTGGTCTCTCAGGGGATATGAAAGCTTTGGGGAGTTTGTTCTTTGCTAATCTCAAGATGGAAAAAACCATATCCTTTCCCAACCCAAATTCTGCATCCCTGGTTCACAGAAGGGACACGACAGAGAGTTCATAACTCCTTATATCCCCTTGTCAGTTTTAATGCCTATGTATGCATTCCAGCTCTGGATATGTACTAAGAATTTAGACTTAACCTGCTTCACTAAGCACTGCCAGACCTACTGCTACTTTTGTAGAAGATTTATCACAACTTCTGGGCTTTCTTACCTCTTCCAATTGTGTTACCAAGTAAAACTGAAAGCTTTCCTTTCACTCTTTTCTGATCAAATTACCTGTCTATCCAAAAGAATTGTTGAGTAAAGCATGAAAAATATGCTTCAAAAATCAGAGACCATATCTTAGAACTCTGATTACTCTGCATCTCAGTATCACAATCTTAATTATCACAATGTTTAATACTAAACATATTAAAGAATATATGTATTTTTTATTTCCCCACACTTTTTCTGTAAGGAAAAGGTACTCTATGGATTCAAAATTTTGCAAGTACAAGATTGCTTCCTCACCATTTTAAATGAAAGATCTATTTCCCTGATTTATTCATTTAAATTTTAATTGAAAAATTATACTTCATAAAAATCCCATTTTTCAGTAATCAAAACTGTTAAATATCAACTGACAGAGGAAATTAAGCTGATGAAGCTGTTTCTAAAACAACCTTGATAGCTATGGTGTTGAAGAAATTGGTCTGAAGATCACATATGAAGCCTAACTTATGACATGCTGCACTTAGAAGAAAAGACAAAAGTAAAGAGCTCTTTGAAATGTCTGAAAGGATCACTGAGGTCAATCACAGAATCCTAGAACAGCTTGGGTTGAAAGGAACCTCAAAGATCATCTAGTTTCAATGCCTTGCTGCATGCAGGATTGCCAACCACTAAATCAGGCATTAGTTCAGATTCCCCAGGGATGTAATTGATATCACTAGAGAAGCAAGGTGGGGAGAAGAGTCAGCACTTCATAAAACTAAGGGGGGAATGGAGCAGCTTATTCTGGATGTCATCTCTGAGCAAATAGAAGAGAAGGTTATCAGGAGTAGTCAACATGGATTCACCAAGGGGAAATCATGCCTGACCAACATGGTAGCCTTCTAGGATGTCATAACTGAGTGGGTAGATGAGGGGAGAGCAGTGGATGTTTTCTACCTTGACTTCAGCAAGGCTTTTGGCTTTGTCTCCCGTAACATCCCTGTAGGTAAGCATAGTAAGTGCGGGATAGATGAGTGGACAGTGAGGTGGACTGAGAAGTTCCACACAAGCACGAGGAAAAACTTCTCTACTTTGAGGGTTATGGAACACTGGAATAAGCTGCCCAGAGAGGCTGTGAAGTGTCCTTCTCTGGAGATATTCAAAACCCAGCTGAACACTTCCCTGTGTAACCTATTTAGGGAACCTGCTTTAGCAAGGGGTTGGACTAGATAATCTCCAAAGGCCCCTTCCAGTCCCTACAATTCTGTGATTATGTGAATGTCTAACAAGAGAAGGTGGTTATACAAAAAAAATTGAAAGCAAACAGAGAAGTGGATATTGATAGGATGCAGTGGGATCAATCAGTGTAGGGATTCATGATGGGTACTAGAAGGACGAATCATCTTAACAACTGTATTTTGAATAGACTGAAGAAGACTGCCGTCATTCTCGGGTAATTAATCTGCACAATAATTTGAACTGAGAAAGATATCTAATTTAGAAATACATCAGAGGAAAATAAAATAAGATTACTACTACTATACAAATAAATAATAGTAAAAATCTACATGCTGCCTTAAGTGTGCAGGATGAGAAAAGGGCCCCAGGTAACAAGTGCAACAGAGCTTGTGACTGTTGGTAATCACAGAAAACACTGTGAATGGGAAGTGGTTTCCTGGGAAAGATAACAAATTCATATTTGGCCATATTAACTTTAAATGGAAAGACATTAAATTGACAGACAGACAGCCCAGTAGAACTACTGGAGAGAGATGCAGAACCATTAGGCTGAGGGAGAGAAGACACACTGGGAACAATAAGAAAAGATTGAGACCCATTATTGGCATGATGGTGAGGGATGCCAAGCAGTTCAAGAAGAAAGAAACGATGAGGATAGACAAGAATACTCAGAAAGGATGCACAGCTAGGCAAGAGTGGAGGAGGCAAAAAACAGTAATGGGCAGGTAAGCAAAGAGCTAGGAAAGAATGAGGCATTACAGAGGAAAGCAAGTGTGATGGTATAGAAAGCTGTGCTCTTCTCCAGAAAGGTTCTCTCCAGTTACTGCTTCAAATGATTGCTATATGAAAATCTGCAGATGAGGTATGAATACAAGTGAAATACGATGGCCAAGGTGACTCGATAAAAATGTGCCCTACAGCTAAGTTACAATGAGCACAGACACCTCATTAAGTGACCTCATTTCAGAAGCACAGAACATCCCACAGCTCTGCCTGATTTCATTATATTTGCTGGGCGCTAACTGCTTGGACTGACACACTGCTGGGATCTCAGCAGAGCCCAGTGGGTGGTCAGAAGTTCAGAAAGCTTTTGACCCTCCCTCACTCACTTCCTCCAGTGACATCCTAGCCTTGCTTTTCTGCCTCATTTCCCCCTCATCACTGCTGAAAATCTTAAAACAGAATCCAGTTCATAAGGATATGGTTGACTGAAATAATATAAAACCATACTTATTTAATATAGTGGTAAGCAGTGATTGACATCTGTCCCAGCCTATCTCAGCATTTAGAACTGACAGGCAGGTTAGAGACAAACTCACTTTGATTATACAGAAAGATTATGCTTGAACAAAATGATGCATTGTTATTCTAGCCCAGAGAAAATTAACCTCATAAAAAGTCAACAGCACGCAAAAAGAAAATGTATTATTACTGCATATGGAACAGTATCAAACTGGAAGTAACTTTTTGGTCCAGCATCAGATGCGAAATGCACAGTATTATTAGGAGAAAATACTGAACCAAAATGCAGCAGTGCAATACAAAAAAACCCACAAGAATCTTTTAAATGCCCATTGAACAATTTTTATCAGCTTAATAATTCAAATAGCTTGCCAACATTCATAGTATCATAATCACCTGAGAGTGCATAAAGGTAACAAAACTTTAATTGATTGATTACAGAATTTCAAGAGGAACATTTCTCTGAGATATAACTAGTTAGAATACATATTTTTTGTTCCAGAAAGAGGATAAACTTGTCTCCCAGAATAAATAAGGTAAATCCTCTAATATACAACGGCTGATCTAAAATTAATGCCTCCCGTTTTATTATGTTGGTCCACGATGTCAGAGGCAGATGCTGGTGGTACAGCAGTAGATGTTAAACTGTCCCAGTAGCATTCCATTACATGTTGATGCCATGTGACAGATGGCAGCAGAGGGGTAGTCTGACAAAATGGTGTCTGACATGAAAGTGCGTATGAAGCAAAAATGTGACACTGAATTCCTCCGTGAAGAAAAAATGGCACCCACTGACATTCATTGACACTTGCTGAACGTTTATGGAGACCAAACAGTGGATACAAGCACAGTGAGGTGGTGGGTGGTACATTTCAGCAGTAACAACAGCAACATGAAAAACAAGCCACGTTCCAGATGACCATGCGCAGCTGTCACAGCACGAAATGAAGAGTATCAAGATCAGCTCATCCACACAAATCAACAGATTACAACCACGCATCTATGCATGGAACTGAATATCTGCTTCAATGCATTGTAAATGATGGTTGGAATGGTGAAGAACTGCAGTTTGCACCAGGTGGCTCCCACAAATGCTGACACAGGAACAGAAAGAACATTGTCTCCAGGTTTTTTAGGACCTACGGAACCACAACGAGGCTGAAGGTGGCAGTTTCCTGGATCACATCATTACTGGTGAAGAGATGTGGTCCCACCACTATGAGCCAAGGTCACAAGAGCAGTCCATGGAGTAGCAACATGTGAATTTCCCGTTGAAGAAAAAGTTCAAGGAACAGCCCTCAGCAGGTAAAGCGATGTGCAATAAGAAAGAGGTGATCCTTCTGGATTTCCTGGGACCCGTACAAACCATCAGCTCTAAACACTACATCATGACGCTGACTCAGCTGAAGGCTCACACTGCCAGAGTCAGACCAGAGAGGAAGACAACCTTCTTCTTGAAACACGGTAATATCAGCCATACCAGTTTGAAGACCATGGAGCACACTGCCAGTCTTGGCTGGACTGTCCTACTACACCCACCATATAGTCCGGATTTGGCAACTTCTAACTTCCATCTGTTCAGTTCGATGAAAGATGAACTGTGTGGGTAACGTTTTCCTAGCAATGTTGCCATCATAGCAGCTGTGAAACAGTGGGTCACCTCTGCTGTCGCATATTTTCAGAAGCAGGGCATGCAGGCCCTTTTTGTTCATCACTGGTGAAAATGCATAGTTGATGGTGGTGACTATGTCGAAACATAGTGTTTTAGCTGTGAATTTGCTCTATCAAGCTGCGTTATTGTGCTCTTTGTATTTGTTGTAGTTTCCACAGAAATAAATAGGAGACATTACTTTTGGAGCAACCTAAGTATTTTAGAAAGGAATGTCTAATTATAAAATCTGCTCTGTGTAAGCAATGAAGAGGTGACATGCAGAAGTTAACACTTAATCCTCTTCTGCCAGGCAAGGTGGACTATCACTACCAATGTCTTCATACTTTTTTTGATCTGCAGTGTGCCAGCAACTCCAGCTTTCTATTTTAACTCATCTCGGACTATTGCTCAGTGATGCTCCAATGGAGAGGAAAATTTCCTATCATTGTTTTTATAAAGCAGCAAAGAAATGCACTGCCTTCTGCCTCAGAATGCTTCATAGAATTCCTTAGTTTTGTGGCTCTGCACCTTCCCACATTACTTCACAACAGAGAATGGATCTGTGAAACCTACGTTCCTTCTAACAGTTATTCATACACAAGTGACTATCTTCTGAATTAGAACTGTGCATCTTTTCCAAATCCAGCTGAAACAAGATTGTGTAACACCTGGATTCTGAAAGCTGTTCCACTTTGACCAGCCTTTGGTTGGATACTGTTTAACTGAACACTTCGCCTGCCCAAACTGGAAAATCTGCCTTTGATGAGAAGCTGGAAGGGCTAAAGAACTGATAATTACATCAATAAAAGACCACATAGTGTGCCTAAATTTATGCAGCCGTTTTAAAAGAAGTCCAAAGTATATGCAAAGTATTTTAACAGTGTATTAGCAAATGTGGAAAAGTTACTAGCTAAAATACACATAAAACAATCAATTAAATAGGCAGAAAACATTGAGTGCTAAGAGTAAAATACATATACTCATTTAAAACTGACAAGGCAGGATGAAACTGCATCACAGATTAATGCTATCTTTGGTCATAATTTCTATAATTAATTTAACAGATTGCGATTTTTCTAGAGGAGCAAAGAAATGCATTTTATCCAATATTGCAATGAAAAACATATGTCTGTGGCTAAGTAGTCTCAGCAGTAAATCTCTGTAGGCTTAAGCTACTATCTGAATTTTGGAGCCGTGTAACTTTTTCCTAAGTCATTCATGCATGGGGTTGAGATGCTGATGACTTTGTCATTGCCACAATATTGGCATCCTACTTATATCCGAGTAGGAAATTATATTCTCATATTCTGTTAGTTCATTCCATTGTGCTTTTGTTGTTGTTCGTATATGTTTTAAAGGACTACCTGTAAGCTCTCAGGCAAAAGTAACTAAATTTTTTCACTGCATGCACAGACCTGCCCGCTGTGTGAATGAGGTGGCTAAGAGAAGGTATGTAAAGGCATGTGCTTATTCCCTGTCAGTTTTTGTTGTTTTTCTATAGAGAAAGCTTCCTTACTATCATTTCACATCCTGGTCTCAGAGCCAATGGCAGTTCTTCCACTGACTTTAAGCTTGGTTTTTATTCTAAAAGAACACACTCAACATCTACTTTTCTCCAACTACTCTACAAAGTACACCATAGTGCTCCAACTAAAATAAATACATTTTTGTTGACTTTTAAGGAAGTTTTTCTCATATATTTAAAACACTGGAACAACGAAAACAAAAGTCTCTGGAAAACAGTGTTCTGAGAAGCAATCTTCATAATTTAATGGTATACTCAAACTTTGGATGAAAGAATCTCAGTCCATTATGAGGTAGAATGCCATTCTCATGTAGGCGGTGACTTGAAATGTACTGCAATATACATGAAAGCAAAACCAACAAGTCTACTCAAGTCTTTAGAATTATACATGTATACGCATGTAACTACTGCGATCCTTTTTGTACTTCCATTTCTGTAATGATACTGTGCTGAATTTGAAGTTGCCAAAATAAGAGGGTCGACTTTCGCTTAGGATAGCTATGTATCTGAAATCAGTGGGGAAAAAACAAACAACCAAAGCTACAGTTCCATTAAAGTTTCTGTAAGAGTTTAAAATAAGATCAAATTTAAAGTCTATCTTTAACTAGGATGTAAAAGGTAGTATTTTGTCTTACATCTGTGCTAATTTATTAAAAAATACAAAGCTAAAAAGAGCATAAAATATTCACTTCTGCATTGCACTCTATGTACATGACTTCTCTAATAGCAACCAGGAAGGTTCTAAGAACTGATCATAGGGTCACTAATTTCTAAACCACTTCAAAAATCATATTGTTCAGGATCAAAAATATTATCTTAAAGTGAATCAACAACCCATATAAAAAGACTAGTATACTCAAATCTTCCCTTTAGTAAATGCTCGAAGCATTAACCTCTACCTTTGGAGTCCTCAACAGAAAAGCCATGAAACACGGGATTTACACATCAGCAAGGCAACCCAGAGAATCTGTCACTCAAAATCCTGCTGTGTTTGTTCTATAGGGACCCAGAAAATTTCAAGTTCCACCGTTGTGCCATTTATTGTCCCATTTAGTAATTTCTACAGTCATACTGGACATTAATGTTTTTTTTTTTTCCCAACAAAGAAAGGAAGAAGACATAATAGTGACATATTGGTAAGGTACTAAGATTATTCATTTTTCTGGTATACTTACAGTACGATTTCCATATTGGAGGCTGGTATTCTTCAGCATCTGAAACAGAAGTAAAAAGAGAGAAATAAATCAGTCAATTGGCCACTGGGTCAAACTGTCAGCATGCATTTTTCTGTTGAGAGTCCTCATCTTGTCAGCAAAATTCACATTTCTTTCTCAAGAGAGATGCTAGCTCATTTAGAGAACAGTTTTCTACGTGCGAGAAGAATATAAATTTCAACCACTTGTAGATCCAATGTGCTTTTTCCAAATCATTCAAATGCAACAGGAATTAATTTCTTACCAATTTGCATACAGTTTCCTGACTCACCAGTATTTTTAAAATAATTAACTAGACTAGTAATAACATTCTTTGTTTACTTTACTTGACATGATAAAGACACTGGTTTTCACTACTGGCTTTCAATCAGGCTTCTAACGCCACTATTCACATTTTAGAGTAAATATCAATGAACAATATACGCTTAGCTAAAAGGATGCGCAGCTCAGACTGGACTCCGATACACTGATTTGACAGTTCCAACAATGAGATTCAATTATACTTCTTGAACTGACTATAGGATGCAATTTGCATATTTTCCAGAAACTGCATCAGCAAAAAATATAACTAAAAAGTTAGAAAGAGGAAGGACGGCAAGAACTTCAGCTTAAGACAGATAGTTATTGCCCTTATCAACTGATGGCACAAAAAGAGTTGCTATCTTTTCGTAGTGCACGAGTTATACAACACTGCTTTATAAATTTTTGACAGAGAGATCAGAGTTTCTGTTTAAAAGTGCAAGCTCGCAAAGTCTGAGATCAAAAAAAAAAACATGCTGAGAGCCCAGAGTGCAGAAGGCTCTCCAGGCTGGAACGGAGACCAGCACCACTTGAGTGCCATGTTGAGTACATGAGACCACAAACCTCACTCCACAGGGAGCTTTCCAGCCCTTCCTAAGAAAGGCTGTTGCTTACACATCCAGAAATCCCAGCAGAGGCCAGGCTTGAAATGCAGGAGTTAACTAAGCTGTCGTGCATCAGCTACAAAGGGTGGGGTACACCATGAATTAGCTTGGCTCTGAACTGCCATGTTGCCAAACACTTTGAAGAATCGTTTGTAGCAGGAGTATATCATTAACCTCCTAATACTGTGTAAGTTAATTAAGGTGTTTGGTATTTACCAAACCTACTTAAGTTATGCTAATGTAATTCAATTATACTTGCATAGCTCATGCTCCCTGTCTATTTATATACACACAACCACTTTAAATATATCCATGCAAAAGTTTGTTTACTAGGAATGTTAATCATTAACTACCATCTGCCACTTTTAACTCTATTGTTTTAAAAAAAAGGATAAAACCCAGCAATTATCACAGTTACTGCCTGGAATAATACGCAGCAACAATTTGCAGATATATTGATTAGGAAACCCATTCAATTCTGGTTTCAGCTGGATCCACTTCACAACTTTGGCAAAATTTTAAACACTTCCAGACTGACACAGTTATATCATACTGTGGCAATCCAAGAGTAATTAGCTTGCAAATTCATTATACAGAAGGATTATTTTAAATTCTGTGAAGCTATTCATGAGACCAGTGAAATTTATTCATGCAAGAGCAGGTTAATTTTTTCTCCTCTCGCACTATAATGGTAATACATCACTCAGGCTTTTTTCTATACATCTGTTGCTCTCCATATAGTTTACTATAAAACCATAATACCGTGTATTATATTCCTATTCCACACTTTCGTACTACTGCAATAGGATTTCTGAATTTGCTTATTAAGTTTTTTTTTCCAGTAGCAGAAACACTGAGATAATGGAAATATTAGATTATCTATACTTGTGACTCCAGAAAGGAAGTAACAGTGGGATCAACAATGAAAAAATGAGTATTTGTTGTTGCTATCATCTTGCAAATTAATTAGAAAGAGCGCATGAAATTGAACAATGGAAGCTGTTCTGCAAGTGGCCATAAAGTGCTTCATTAGCCTTAGACAGACTGATGGTGTGGAAACACCGTAGCCTAGGTAAAAAACAATCATCTTGGAGATAGTCATAAAACAAAACTGTCAATGATTATGTTAGATCTGTCACAGTTATTAATCTGTCAGCCCAGAGCAGACAGAAACGACTAACTCTAAAGGGCAGTACACTTGGAGGAAAAACATGGGTCACCAGCTCCACATCCTCCCTCATGAGGTACTGCAGCATCCCCTCCAATCCCTCCAGCTGATAGCATCTTAAAGCCCAGAGAACAAAACACAGCATAGGCCGTATTATTAACGCTGTTTATTGTCAAGCTATCATGCATGACATTTGATGGCATCCATTTGCAAGGAGATAAAAACAATTAGCTTAAAAACAACCTAGAGAGAGAGGCCATGGTTAAGGATCAGGGAAATGTTTAGTGGAGCCCAGCTACTGATGTCTTGCTCCCTTTGCGATAGGAAGCCACTGGCACCTCTGTAGGCACGGGCTGGCTGTTTTTACATATTATTCCTCTTTTACTCTAAGGTGGCTCTACTAGTTAAATTGTGCTTCATTCTCCTTCACTAGGGCTAACATAGCATGTTCAGAGATTACCAGTAATAGTTTCAGTGGTCAGTGCAACAAGCATGTGACATCTCAAGTCCTTCAGCTTCTGTCTTCAGTTCTGGATGTGGTAACGATCTCAAGTAAGGACCACATACCTCAGTTCTAATCTACACACTTAGCCAAAATCCATCAACAAATAAATCAGACTTGGCACAAATGACAAGTGCCCTGAGTTCTCTCATTATATTATATTCCTAATGTGAACTTCGGTCATAAGGCTTATTCTGTGATAGGCAGTATGTGAAAAAAGGTTTCACTGACATATTCTTAGGTGATAAGACAGGAAGGTTCTCTCATATCACTGCTCTCTTGAGGGGTTCGCGCTTTCAACAGTGACATGTCTAAATTCAGGAAGGAAGACAGCTAAGGACAAGGTCGAAAGCAGCTGCCACAGGAGAAATTGAAAGCACAAAAGGAGTATCATTTCTGAAAAGCTCAACCAAACATCACAGGGTCAGCTAGGACACACCTCAGTTTAGAGAGACTCTCTGAATGAACTACACAATTCCCAGAAGTTTAGACCATTTTTCTTATTTCAAGTCTTAATACCAACCCTAACAGAAATGCAAAAAACAGAAAAACCCAAGTCCTCCTCACACCGCTCCCACATTAGAAAAATCTGAAGTAGCAAAACAGGAATGACAGACTTCCATGAAGAGTCTTACAGGCAATACCACTTAAACAGAAAGGCAGAAGGAATGGTGAATGCTTCCAAGGAAGACAGAAGACTACTTCTGTAAAGGATGCACAATAAATGATATACACTATACTTAGAGCCAGTCTTAAGCAATTTCTGAGAAACAAAGCTTATGTTAATTACAGAGTAAGCAAAGTTATCCATAGACTTCAAGTATTGTACTTCTCCATGCCTGGCTCTGAACCAAAGGAGCCACCTTTCTGGAAGCAGTTGTGAAAGACACTGGAGTGGCTGAATTCCTTTTTACTGCTTCCTTGTCCTTTGTGCAGACAACAATGTAACACCAATGTTTGTGTTTTTGCACTACCAGCACTGGGGCTGACCTAGAAAAAGCAGCTCCACTAAGATACCCATTAAGGGAAGATTTCAGACTGTCAATACAGGTAATGCACTGGAAAGATGAAACTGTTTTACAGGAAAGATCAAAGATCATGTCACACAAATATTTCTGACTTATAAATATAATTTCTAATGACAAAGGAAACAGTAACAAACCTCCAAATGTGCCATGATCAGTTTAGAGATTTCAAAAAGTACTGATCCCTGTAGTACTTAGTGAGACAGCTGCCAAAGGGTCACCATAACTCTTTGCTAATTTATTCACAGCCAGTATAAAAAAAAAGAAATTTTTTTTTTTTTGGCTTTGTCCTCACTATAATATTATTTCAACAAAAAATAAAAAATCTGTACTTCATCTTGGAAGCACTATCTCAGCTTGGATTTTCTGCCATCATTGTCTGAACTTCAGATTTCCTTTCCAGGAACAACTAATTTTAAAACTATGACCTATGTGTGCAAGAAAAGATCCTTATGTGTGAAGAAGAGCCAATTTGGAAGAGACTGGCTTACTGGCAGCGTGCAGATAAATGATTAACCGGATGAATGAGTCTAGTTACTAACTTTTTCATCTTCTATTGTTATTTTCAGGACCAAGACTAAAACCTACTAGTACGTTAAAGTCTTTTGTATACTTCCCTTAAAGAGATTTTGCACAGCTTTACCATATACTGCACTTCCATTCTGACAGCTTTGTTTCCAAAACATCAAACAAGCATGTTATTTTTCTTACTTTACATATATAATTCTGTAGATGTAAGAATAACATACGACTCTTGAGTAAAACGCCATGTGAAAGATCAATGGATTTGTATACTTAAAGGCACATGTTTGTATTTCACATTTCCTTTCATACAACCAGGATTGTATTGTACAGTTGACTAGCGTTGAGATCACAGAACCACAAGATGGCTGAGGTTGGCGGGGACCTCTGTAGGTCACCTCATCCAAGCCTCTCCTCAAGGAGGGCCACACAGCACTGCTTGCCCAAAAGCAGGTCCAGACGGCGTTGGGCTGTCTCCAAGGAAGGTTCATATTCAACACAGCACCTACCAAAACCCCCAAGTCCCTTTCTTCAGAGCTTCTTCAGCTGTGTGGCTCCTAGCATATATAGCTGCATGGAAAGAGTAGTGAGGGAGATTCTTTGCTAAGTCCAGTTTTCTTCAATACATTGAACATCTCTGCATTATTTAATTTCCATTAAGTGCTTAAAACTTAGCAATTACAGAAGCTCATTTTCATCTTATCCGGACCCCTAATGGCCAGTAACCTAGATGGTGAACAGCTATTTTCATTTGTTTTACCCTGTTGCAAATCAATATAGATGCATGTACAACTACCTAATATTGCAACAGTTCTGGCTAACTATTTTGAATAGGCACTTTTATGTGTGACAGTTGTTTGGCAAACACATTTGGGTGTTATGGTTACTTCTGTTCTATACAGTAACTGCCCTTACAAGCACATCTTTGACTACCCTTTGAGAAAGAATGCTCTTATTTTCCAAGTTGCAAATAATCACACTGTCAAATGAGTATGAGCCCTTTTTGACTCCTAAAAAGTCAGTGTTCCTTTGAAAAACAAAATTCTCTTGCAGTTAATAATTAGTGATGCAACTTTTGAAAACACTTCACTGTGTCAAAAGCCTTGTTTCATGCTTCATTCAGACACACATTCGCCTACAGAAGCAGCCAGTAGTTGCCATCTTTATTGCTGAACTTTCTCTTCCCCAGTACATGGAGAACTGAAATAGGGAACGATACTTCAACTTTTGCCTTAATTAGATATTTCAACTTCCAGTGTAAGGCAACACAACAGAAGCAATCACATTATTTTAACGTACTTGATAATTGGTATATTCATTCACATAGTGGGTGCTTCCCTCTACACAATTCTGTTTTTTAAAAAATATTCAGCAACAGCATGTAATTTAAAATGTCAAAAAACACTTGTAAAAGAAGTGGAGGTCTATCCTGCACGGTGATCAGGCTGAAACAGTAAGTATGTAATAAGCACAATATAAACTGACAGTTATTTTGTATCTTTTGCTTTTGCATATCACAAACATGTGATTAGAAACCACTAACGTTGCAAATAAAGCTCATTTACTCAATTCTACCAATCAGTCTTCCTAAATTGTGCTCTCTTGCTTTTGCTTCAGATTTGAAATCATCATCTTTTGTAGACAAATGGTTAATCCATACAAAATTCAGTTTTACGCATGTACCTATTCTACTAAAATAATGCAGAAAAAAGATTCAGTGAATGGATAACGAATAGTTTAGAAGAGTTATAGAGTATTGAATACTACTGTGAAATAAATGCATTGTGAGGTACCTACTCCAACACACCACTGGAGGTTTGAATTGTTTGAATGCACATTAAATTTTTCTGAACAAAAGCTCAAAAGGACATGTTCTGCAATTGGTGAGTGCTGTTCAGACTGCTACAACCATCCACCTGTAGCAATATTTCATTTAATTAAAACGTGTCTTTCTATTCTGCAAATTTTCAAGAAAATTATAACTGCAAGCGTTAGACAAGTCAGAAAGCTAGAAGTCTATCTCTAAAAATCTCAAAATGGAGAGAAGGAATAGGTACAATTCTCAACAGTAGGAGAGGAAAGAATACTTCTATGAATCTATGTTTAGAAGTTTTTCTTGGGGATACTCAGCGGGGCCCAAGAAATACAATGAAAGAGGCTCTTCCAGATAGCAAATGAAAGAACCCGACAGGGGAGCTGAGTTAGCTGATACAAATATTCTGAATGCCTTAAATATCTTCTGGGAAATCTATAATAGATTACCTAGAAATAGATATAGAAATCTAATAGAATAGAAATCTATAATGTAGGGTGGTATCCACGCTGCCTAACCTTAGGCAGGTTTTTTTTCATGCTGAATCACTTCTAATCTATTTGACTTTGGATGGCAGTTATGAGCCTCCATGATTTAGGTGCTTTGAAGCATCTTGCTCACAGAGCAACAATTAAGAATTTCATCATTCAAGGGATCACAGCATTGTGTCTAAAAACTAAAAAAGGAGGAGGCTGAAAAAAATAACCACAAAATATCTCCTTCATGCCTGACTGCCAAAAATCTGTTTTAGTTAATGGCTACCATTAAATTTAATCTGGTCACTAAGAACTAAGCCCCAGTGCTTGTTACCATTATCCAATTTAATACCAGCGTAATTAAAATCTAATAGTTATTTTCACATTTTCATGTTTTTAATCTAGAAAGCAGAGGCATCCAGAAATTAAAATGGCACAGTCAGGGCTCTGCCTGGCTGAGAGACTGGCATTTCTTTGGTAGGAATAAACACATGACATAAGTTAAATCACATCACATTTGCAGAGCTCATATCTCACTCAGATATATTTTAGCATCTAAGTAATGACCAGTTAGTTCCTGGCTAAAATTCAAGACCAGATAATCAGTTGGCATACATGAGAATAGCTTCAGTGAAGCAGTTTTATCACTGTGCAGAACGTGACAACATATTTCCTGTCATTTACTTATAGCAATTTAAATAAAAAACAACCAGCAACCCTGCAACTCGGCAGCCTGGACTCAGCAAAAGCAACCCATGCATTATATGAAAAAGCACGTGACTGAAATAACTGCTATAATGCCAAAAAATGGCAATAAAAGGGTCACTGTGATTACGGTGAAATATTTCAATTAGAACATTTATGTTGAAATAGTGTCAGCACGTTCCCTGTTCCAGAAATGCACTCATAAATTGACACGATGCCCATTTATCTGGCTTGTCAAAGGAGCCAGTACATTCCCTGAAAACTTATTAACCTTTAGCAAAATCCAAATCATTGCTTTTAGTAACTGTTATTTTTGACATGCATCTTTTTATCATCTCTCTGACCCTCTGGGACAATCATTTCATTTTCACAGAAAGACCTTTAAAACAAGATGTTCACCAAGAACACAGGTAGATTTAAGCTGGACAGCAAGAACAGTTTCTCCCCTCAATTCACTTTCCCTTGCTGTAAACTTTCAATTATGTAGGAGAATATTTGAATTACACATTCAAAAGATCCTGAATTGCTGCAGTTTACAGGTAGTATTTATTAATGTAAGTAAAATACATGCTAATTACTTAGATTTTCTGGCCACAGTGTCAGTTCTGCATTGGTTTGTGTGTGTTTCAGCTGTCCTATGGAAGACCAACAGAAGAGGGTGCACAGTGTTTGTTATGGTAACAGCTTTGGTTCTCTGACTTTGTGTTCAAGAATATGTAGTCCTGTATAACGTATACAGACCCATTAAAATTTTTGATGGACATTATTAGTAAAGAGTATTACAGTTTCTTCTAATTAGGCTTCTTTTCCTTGTGCCTGAGGAGTGCATGAGACTATTCACATGCAGCTGAGAAAGCCAGTTGTACTCTGGGCTGTATCAAAAGACGGGTGGCCAGCAGGGTGAGGGAAGTGACAGTCCCCTCTCTGCTCTGCCCTTATGTAGTCCCTTCTAGAGTCCTGCATTTAGCCCTGGCGTCCTCAGTGTAAGAAGGACACGGACCTGTTGGAGCAGGTCCAGAAGAGGGCCATGAGGATGATCAAAGTGCTGGAGTACCTCTCCTGTGGAGAGGGGCTGAAGGAGCTGGGCCTGATCAGCCTGGAGAAAGAAGGCTCTGGGGAAACCTCATCATGGCCTTCCAGATCCCAAAAGGGACCTACAGGAAAGCTGGAGAGGGACCCTTTATCAGGGAATGCAGTGATAGGACAAGGGATAAGGGCTTTAAACTAAAAGAGAGTATGTTACATGTATGAGTGGTGAGGCACTGGCACAGGCTGCCCAGAGAAGCTGTGGATGCTGCATCCCTCAAGGCATTCAAGGCCAGGTTGGATGGGACCCTGGGCAGCCTGAGCTGGTGGAAGGTGTCCTTGCTCAGAGCTGGGAGGCTGGAACTAGATGATCTTTAAGGTCCCTTCCAACCTAAATCTTTCTATGATTCTAAGGCACAAATGTTTGCTTTTGACTATTCAAGGGTAGCAGTATTCCTAGTCCAGCAACTGACTGTGGCTGCCGTTCAACAGCTTTCCAGGGAACATCTCAGTCTTTCCCACTCAGTCCTGCACTCGCATCTCTCTGTATGCAGAAACAGAAGTATTTTTAAAGCCTAACACTGTACATTCAGAAGCAAGGGGAAGCCCAGTAGTTCCTATTGCTCAAGAAAGCCATGTGGTTTTAAGTTGGTAACATATAAAAATCTCAAAATACATTGCACTCAACCCAAGGGCTGCTTAGATACTGGGGACCTCACTGAACTCTGCAGCCTCCACACAATTTCAATCCTCAGACATCAGAGATGGGAACTACCCTGCAATGCAGAGTATGCATAAGGACCTGCATAAGAATAAAAGGTTAGCAAATAATTAGGTCTTTCCTTGACTTCCTTTACAGGTCCTGTAGCATTTGCTGTAATATTTGCTTTTATACTATATTAGAGCATGAAAAACAGGAAAAACACCACCCACCTGCAAAGCATATTAATCATTCCCACAGCTTTTTGATAAAACTCAGAACAATCATGGCTCATAGGATAAGAAGCAATGCATTCTTTCATGAGTATTTGATCCAAGTGTGCCAGTTACAATCCAGGCCAATTAGGTTATTATTTTATATAAGTTATTTTCTGGATATTCTTTTTTTTTTTTTTTTTAATATCTTTGATGTATCAGAGTCAGACATAACCAAGGCACCCACGTTCTCTTCAAATGTTACACAAATACTTCATAAGTCTTTCTATAATACTGCCACCCAGATTTAACTGCACCCCTAGCACTACTGTTCTTAAAGTTATTAATTTTGATCTAATTAATAGAGAAATGCTTATCTTCTTAAAATTAGTTCCATAATAATATGTACTTCTATGCTGACAAGGTTCTTATGTCATAAAAACTCTACTTACTGCTGAGATTTCAGGAGAAAAAAGTTATTACCAACATTTAAAATTGCTAGAAAACTATCATAGATCATTTCTTCTGAAATGAATACCGTTTATCTATTGTTTCCTTACTCAGGAGAAATTTTAATTGCTTTGTGTAAGTCTGTAATTCTTCCAGGATCTTTATACTACTGCCTGGCACTTTCACAGTTGATAATGAGTTCTTACAGCATCATATAGCTTCAAATAAATTTTATAGTGGTTCATACAATGTAAGATATGTTTAAGTCTTTAACAGCATAGTTTGATCAAAGTAATGTGGCTATGCAAAACACCCTCATGCCCGGGCACAGGTGACAGTATTGCTTTTCAGCTTCTAACTTTGCACTTTCTTTAGAGCAACACTGCAGTTAATGGCATGCCATGAGGCAAACCCAGTGTTTCTATCATGTTTTAATTGTCAAATCAGAGCACATCCAGAACAGTGCTCAGGGGAAGATGGTGGCCTCAGTTGTACAAGCGCCTCTGGTGGCTCTGAGTGGGAGGACAGAGTTCAGCCACCCATGATGTACAGAGGAAAACGTGACTGCAGTCCAGCTTACATCTAGATCTTCTATTCTGCAAATTCTGAAGATGCATAGAACACACAAATACTGTAAGTATCTCAGAATACACGAAGATTATTTGCACGCTATAAATTAAATATGGTGAAAGAACAAATTTCCATTATGAAAATGTATTTTGTTTCTGTGTCACCTGAGATAGGCTGGTTATCTTTGAAATGAAGTAGAAACCACAATTTTTCTTAATAAATTCTTCGGAAGTGTTTTTTACCTTTGTAGAAATTACAAAGAAAATTTGTTCCTCCCTTCTCCATACCCCACTTATCTTGCAGATACAATCAGAGGATAGTCAAGCCAGTACTTGAAAGCTCATCCATCAGATCTTTGATCTGAAAATCAGGACACTAAGAAAAAAATACACTCTTCCTCTGAGTTATTTTTAAAGATTTGCTCAGGTACCACAAATCTGAACAAATCTCCTAACTCATCCCACTGAAACAGTTTGTGTAAAGTCAATTAATTATGAATAAGGCTATGGCTTTGGCATGAAAATACGTATTTCACAGCAAAGGTGCAGGGAAAAGAAGCAACACTCTTGGCAAAAATTAAACTTTGCAAATATGTTTGCCATAAGCATACAGCAGTTAAGCTGTATAATACTGATGCTGCTAATCAGCCTGGAGAAGAGAAAGCTCCAGGAGACCTGGTAGCATCCTTCCAGTATCAAAAGAGGAGCTATAAGAAAGGACAGATCTTTAGCAGGGTCTGTTGTGATAAGACAAGTGGAAGCAAAGATTTTTTTGTTTGTTTGTTTTACAGTGAGGATGGAGAGGCACTGGAACAGGTTGCCCAGAAATGGCTCCATCCCTGGAAACATTCAAGGTCAGGCTGGACAGGGCTCTGAGCACCTAATCTGGCTGTACGTGTCCCTGTTCACTGCAGGAGGTTGGACTAGATGACCTTTGAGGGTCCCTTCCAACTCAAATGACTGTGTGACTATGATAATATTCAACACGTTATCAGTAAGCAGGTACACTTTCTCCTGTGATGAAGTTCAGAAATCACATATCTTCATTTTTTTTTCTGTGGAACAAAATCAGCAGCACGTCTTTATGATCAAGCTCAGGCTTCCCTTCATGGAACAGCAAATGAGCCAGATCTTCCTTTAAATGCCCTGGCATAATCACAGCCTTTTAAACCTGAAAGCCAGCTAAACGTACTGCAGAATTACCAGAGATGATGTGTTCCTGTGCCCCAGCTTCTAGAACACATATGGAGGTATCTGTACGCTGTCAGGTCAATAGCTACAGGCACACAAAAAATGCATTATACCAATAGCTTCCTAGTCATGTAGCTAAGGAGAGCTTTGTTCCTTGGTAACATATTGGTCTTCATCTAGCAGAACAAGGTTCCATTATTATTATTTATTCACATAAAATGAACACGTGCATACATACTGAAAGACTCAAACCTGTCAGCGCAGTTAGACTAGTGGCACTCAGGTGAAAGGCTAAGGAAGAACAAAAATTCCAGTCAGTCCTTGGGAAAGAAGATTTGGTAAATCTCCAAAGTGATATGCTTTTTTTTCCCTTAAGCTAAAGGGAATATTTCGTGCTGAGCAGGAACTGCAAGTCTTACCAGCAGCAGCCATCCTGCAGATCTGCTTCCTGTTTGGAAATTAGGGTGAAAGGATGAAAGGATGAGTGAGCGCTCATCTCCAACACAACTACAGCTACAACAGATGTTTAACCTTGTAAAGAGAACAACAGATGAAAAAGATCACCTTTAAAGACTTTTCTGCTTTTCCTCTATGTTTGTAACATCACACAGAAGAGCCTGTCAGAGCTCATAGGATCACCCTAGCAGCTAAACCTCCCAAATACAAACCTTCTCGAGAATCCATGGGCTGGGGCTGCTGGCTGTCTGCAAGTTTATTTGGCAACACCAGAGCTTTGTAACTAATGGTTGAGTGAGCTGCCCTACAAAGCCACCCCAATGAAGCTAAGCTTTTGCCAAGTTTTCGCTTCATCAGTATTATTTGATGCTCAGAGAGAGTCAGTGAACAACAATAACAGATTTGTGCACCAGGCACTATAAAAACATTCTACAACTATAGAATATATGCTTATTTTAAAGTTTTACTTCTTGGGTTTGTTATTTTCAAGGATAGTTGAAGAGAAACCAGGTTGAGAGAGGTGATGACAGGAGAAAATAGACCTGAATATTAAAAAGAAACACCTCTCAAAAGGCAAGTACAGTGAGACTTAAAACCAATTTGTAAGATAAAAGCTCCAAACCACTTACTATTGCCATCCGATAGCATCATTCAATATTGCTTGAAATTCATTAATATGCTAGGTAATGTAAGTACCGTGCATGTATACAGAATTAATTCTATTAATTTCTACATTAGGAAAATCTGCTGAAAGAGGAGGAGAATAATTATAAGGCAGTCTTACCCATCTGTGGAAAAGGCATAGCAAAACCCATCTAAACCTCAGAAGAATAATTATCCCATGAGACTCACACCTCCCGGGAGTGCCCATTATTGTGTTAGGAGAACATAAAACTGACAGCTATTCAGAAAGAGCTCTACAACAATTTCAGCTTAGCTCTGCTGCTAATCTTACTTTGTCATCTTTTCAGAACATCCAAAAGCTTCCAGCTAACTTACCAATATTATATTTTATTTTTACAGATTAGCAATAAATGCTTCTTTTACAGCATATAATTTGTGTAACAGACTGAATGTTTGAGAAATGCTTATGCATCCTAAATAAAAGGCTATTCAAATTTAAATGGTTTTATAGAGTAATAATATTTAATTTAGTTCTGTCGAGTAGCTCCTGACTGCTTAGTCAGATTAGGTAGAACTCCAAATGAGGCAAAAAGCAAAGCACTTTATTATCATTAAATATTCCCATTGTGGTAGCATTTGGAACCCAAAATCAGGTTTGGTGTCATGTCCAACTGCTAATAAGAGCAGTTTAAAAATAAAACACAGCAGTTGCCGACCTAAAAGTGCTCATGATTATAGCGTGCATCCAGCAGATACATGGAAAAAGGATGGAAAAGCATAGGGATAACCCTCCTGTTACCCTTGTCACAGCAGCAAGTACCAGTGCAGCCTCCCTTAACTATTAAGAAAATAGTTTCATCTGACTACAACGCAGAGATAGCCAGAAAACAGCAGAAGATGGTGTTAAAAACAAACAAAAAATATATGTAAGAATCATGGGGAGCCAAACACGCTAGGGATAACTTTGCATGATTTATTATTACATTAGGAAGCTTTGCATATAAACATTAAGAAAAATGGTGGAGATTTAGTTCCCTCTGAGAGCGTGAGAAAACACAACCTCAATACATTTATGATACATTTTTATTGAAGTGACACATCACATAAATAATACAATTATTCTGCATCAAGCTTTTGTAATAACTTATTCTTCCTGAAATGTGAATTATTCAAAAGCAAACTGCAGCTCACTGAGAGCATACCCTTCTCTTCTTAAGGTGCACCAGAGAATAACACCTGGCTGCCGTATTTCCAGCCTGCATCCCGTTGCTTAGCAGTCTGATTTCAGTGCATCATTTTATCTAATGCCAGACAATTTACTTACACTGCTGCTCCACAAAGTCCAGTTTGGAGTCCCCAAACAGTAAACCTTTTCAACAGAAACGCTTCTTTCATTTACGTACCCTGATAACTAATTTATTGTCTAGAATAGCTACATCTCTTCCCAGCTTCTCACTCATTAGGGTCCAAAAATCAGTCCCCACTGGAATGAGCAGATTTGAAAGCAGTCATGTATATCTGATGAGGAAGACAAGGCACACTATTGGTGCCATTAGACAGCGAAATTCAGGAGAATGCCAAGTCCTTCCACAGAGAATTTATGATGACATAACAGTTGGCTAAAAGGAGATGTGAAATGTGGGCTTCCAGCAACAAAAGAGCTAAGGAAAAAGATCAAGGTGAGGTGGTGCTTCATGATCATTAGCTTTAAAGCAGATCTCCTCAAGAAGCGCATTACTAACATGCTCAGTAAATCAGGAGATGCCAATGCTAATCTCAAAAGACTCACCTGAAAATGCTCCAGTGGTATTGTAACAATGAAAGAGACCACTGATTAGGTGCCAAAGTGGTTTGATGCCAGATCTGAAGAAAGCTTTTGCAGCTCCTCTAATTTCTCATAAAGCAGATTCGACTTGAAGTTGCAGTGTCCTGCCAAATACGGGTGTCAGAGGTGTGCCCTGACTGCTGCTGCTGTACAGCAGTATTAGCCAAGCAGACGCACTACTTTTGCATATCCTACACCAGTGCACTACACTCCAGCAACATTTGCTGTTAACTGGCCACTCTCTGATTTATCCCTTACAGTCCAGAATTTGTGACACTGAAAAGGCAGCCAATTTTTGCATACAGAAGTATTTTCCTGTTTCAGATTTTACATGAATCACTGAGGTAGTTGAGATTAACATATCCCACCGACCTATAGAAGTATGTTCAAACTATCCACCAGCTGAACACAGATCATGCTGATAACTATAATAAATATCTAATCTGTTGAAAAAACCCTCCACTATCTCTCTTTAAAGCTGAAAAGCAACCAAAGTCCCAGGTTAGAGGCAGTATGAAACACTAATTCAAATCTAGCATCTAATTCTTCCATAACTGTTTGAAAGACAACCTCATGTCAGAACTGAAATCTGTATCTTTACATATACGAAAGTAAAACATGGTAGCTCTGACCAAAGACCAGTAATAAACAAACATTTAAAAACAGATGAATTCTAGTTGATATATTTTAATTTAGCTGAAAATGTTCATTGAGGGCCATCTTTTTTTCTGAATATGTTCATATGTATTTACGAGCACAATAGATGTACACCTCTCTATGCATTCACTGAGGTTCAGTCTTTATTTTTGCAAGTGTGGCCTTCGTACATCATCTCACACACTCACCACTACTCTTTCAATCACTCCAGATTTAGTGGATTTTTCATAACAGAACATATGGGACAATAGATTTTTTTTTTTGTCTTTCCACCGACTTCAAAATTAAATTGAGTATTCATACCAATTTTTCATTTTACTTTGTACGCATCAATTTTTAAACTTGTCAAAAAATACTTTATAGAGTTTCACATGCCCAAATAAACAAAAGAAAAAAAATGGTGACACAGCTCAGAACATATCGAGAGGAAACACCCTAACATTTAGAAATGATAAAGGAGGGGTTTTCAATTAAAGGATAGTACTAAGACTTAAGGCATTGGGTTTAATTCTTAACTTGTCTAAACACTCCCTGGTTGCTCTCTGTCCCTGTATGAGAGAAGAGCAATGCAATCTTTCAAGGCCTTTGACATAGTCCTGCACCACATCCTTACCTCTAAATTGGAGAGATATGGATTTGAAGGCTGGACTATTAGACACATGAAGAATTGGTTGGATGGTCATAGCCAGAGGGTTGTTGTCAATGACTTTATATCTAAGCAGAGGTTGGTCAGAAGTAGAGTCCTCCCAGGGGTCAGTCTTCGGACCAATGCTCTTCAACATCTTTATCAATGACACAGATAGTGAGATCAAGTGTACCTTCAGCAAGTTTGCTGATGCCACGATGCTGATTGGCACAGCTGACAAAACAGAAGGGAGGGACTCCATTCAGAGGGACCTGGACAGGCTCAAAAAGGGGGCAGAAGGTTCAACAAGGCCAAGTTCAAGGTGCTGTACTTGAATCAAATCAATCCCGGATACAAGTACAGACTGGCAAAAGAACTCATTGAGAGCAACCCCGTGGTGAAGGTCTTGGAGTGGTCCTGACAGATGAAAAGGTGGACATGAGCCAGCAGTATGCTCTTGCAGCCCAGAAGGCCAGTAATATCCTGGGCTGCAGCAAAAGAGGAATGGTGAGCAGGGCAACTGAAGGGATTGTTCCCTGCTATTCCGCACCACCTAGAGTACTGCATCCAAGCCTGGGGCCCCGAGTACAGGAAGGATGCAAAAATTGTTGGAGCAGGTCCAGAGGAGGGCCAGAAAGATGATCAAATGGCTGGAGCACCTCTCCTATGAAGAAAGGTTGAAGGAGTTGTACTTGTTTAGTTTGGAGAAGAGAAGGCTCCAGGAAGACCTCATTGTGGTCTTCCAGTACTTGAAGGGAGCGTACAAGCAGGAGGGGGACCAACTTTTTACATGGTCTGATAAAGACAGGATGGAGGGGAATGGCTTTAAACTAAGAGAGGGGAGTTTTAGGTTAGATGTTAGGAAGACATTTTTTACTCAGAGGGAGGTGAGGCACTGTCACAGGCTGCCCAGAGAAGCTGTGGATGCTTCATCTCTGGAGGTGTTCAAGGCCAGGTTGGATGGGATCCTGGGCAGCCTGAGATGGTGGTTGACAACCCTGGGGTTGGAACTAGATGATCTTCAAGGTCCCTTCCAACTTAAGTCATTCTATGATTCCAGCCTCTCTGAGGCAGACAGCTTTGCTGGGGATGGAGCTACCTTTCACTGAATCCTCAGCTTGAGCCTTACCTTTAAATATTGCAGTAAAACGAGAAACAAATACTTCTGCTACCACAAATACTACACTTCAAAAACAAGACACTCTACACTGGCACTAAGCAAGGGTAGGGCACTAAGAGATGGAGACAGAAGCAAGCAAATCCAATCTTCAGTGCAAAGTTCAACAGAGTAAATATTTCAAATCCAATGAAAATAGTACAGCAGAGCTGCAGTGCTTCATCTGGGGCACAGAAATCAATTGCAGCTGCCGAGAGTGTCATTGGAGAGCGATATGGGAAAGAAAACTGCTGTTGGACTATGAGCCAAAACGTATCTCAGGAGCTTTCCTTCCACACTTCTAAACTGCGATGCCTGCAGCTTGATGTGGAACCAGCAGCATGCTGGCTCCCAGACAGCTCCCCCCAGCCTCACAGCCTTTTTCCTCCTCTTCCATTTCAGCCTGCAGCCCTTCCTGTACCATGGCAGAGGAAGGAAGAAGCTGCAGGGTGCAGAAGTGGAAGAAAAATCAAGAAAGAGTCAGAGTGGCCGTGCTCATCTCAAATGTGGCAGCTCCCAACCTGCTCAAAGCACCACAGATGGCAGAGCAGGTGATGGAGGGCAATAGGAAGATGGCCTACCTCAATTCCTTGCCCTTGGCACAGCCCTGTGAGGAAAGCTTCCGGGCCAGCTGCAGCAGCACATGGGTTTGCTGCAACATGGCCGTTGTCTACCAGCCACTCCCCAGCCCAGGGCTTTCATGTGGTTTCTGATCTCTCACACTACTTCTGGACAAAAAAAGGAGCAGCTCAGTTCAGACAAACCTGCTGCTAAGTGTTTGTCTTGGCTGCTGCCTATTTATTTACTTGGAGCATCAGAAGCAGGCCTCAGTGGGCATCATGATCTCTCCACCTTCTCCTGTAAGTGCTTCTGCAGGCTGGGCTATTCCCATGTCACCAGCGGCTTATCAGGACCTCGCATCCGGACTGCCAAGGAGGGTATTTTCCACCAGTGTCTTTGCTGCATCAAAGGGTTATTATCACTCTGAACGCTCTTTTCATTAGCCAAACATTTCCCTCCACTCTTTTAAGCTGGAACCGCCACATCTACTTAATGGAATAGCAATTACTTGAAATACTTGGCTTTATGCTGCAATGCATCACTCTTTCAAAGTCTGATAAGCTAATAAAATTTGTATGCTAACATAATGTATAAAATATCATCTCTGATTTTTAAACTAAACCAAAATTTATTGGCTTCAACAGTGCAATACTGATCTACCCACTGAATATTTATGAACTAACTTAGGTAGCAGTCTTACGCCGCTAGGGAACTAAATCAGGGTGGAAGAGCACATGCAGCAGTGTACTGGAAGCAGTCTCTGTTTTCTCTTTCAATAGAATCTCAATTGTACTCAAAGCTGAGTGCAGCTCCGGACTGAAAAGTAAACTTGACACGATATTTCTTCTGCTATGTGGCAGCTCTCAAACATCATAAAATATTCCTTCAGCCCTCAGTAAATGAATTAATTGGCAGTCCTGCAGACAAAAATCCCTACTTACTTTACTTCTTCTAAAGCATGATTACCAATTAAGGGATGCTGGCAGAACAAATTATGCTCTCGGTTATATCTCTTCAACCAACCTCACTCCTGCTTATGCTCTTAATCCTTACCGAGCTCCACTAAAAATGCAAATCTTTCCAATTATGACTGTGGGGATAATGGTACAACATCATGGCAGTAAAAATGCCACTTTTCCTCAACAGTGCTTAAACTCCAAGCCTTGCACTGGCATGGATAAACATAAATTAGCTGCAATGCTTAAATGTTTAAACCAATGTTGAGCAACCACCACCAAAAAACAAGCCAGCAAACAGCACTGCCAGATGCCATGGAGCACTACACCCATCCATTTAATCTGAAAAAGGAAGTTGATGCAATGCAAGATGACATGAGAAAGTGATGACTGATTTGGTTCCTCATGAATAACTGAGTACTCCCCTACTCCACGAAGGAACAGATAAGCACAGGAAGTAACTGAAGTACGAAGACAAAAGTTCCCAGCAAACAAAAAAGTAATTCAAGCATGATGGAGCAGACAAAGTTATCCAGGAAAGAAACAAAACACAAACAGCTGCATAGTTGAGGTGCCTCTTCTGATTTTAAGTTGTATACTTTTTTCCTCTGTTCAAGTTGGAAAAGGCCATTTCTGCCTTGCCCTATTCTAAAACTTATTGTTCTATATTCAATTCCAGCTCTATTCATTATTCATTTATGGATTTGGTATTTCACCTTGTAAACAAGCTGTTACTGAAAATCTTTTGAGAAGTGTCCCTGATGACCTTTGCTATGTCTTCTTAAGAGAAACATAATTCTGAAATACAATTGTACAGCAGATCTTACACGTTGATGTCACACTGGGTAAACTGAATTAAGGTCAAGGTCAACTGCTTTTTTTGTTATAGTCTGGTAAGGGAAACTAGCTCAGGAATAAGATATGCAGCTTAAATAAGAAATACCATTAATGAAATTAGGGATATTTATTATTATATAATGAAAAATGCAGATGGGCTATTCCCAAAAAATGGCCAACAACATTTGCTTAAGAAAAGAGTTTTAGAGTCATCAGTTGAGCTGGAGGAGGCTTCTTGCCGCAAGACAACACCAGAGCTGTATCCAACCTCACTCCTCTATAGTGCTTTGGAGCCCACAGCATACATCAGTATCCACACTGAATAAACAAAGGAAACGTTTATGGATGCATTGTTTTTCCTTAACTCTGAAATACAAAGTATAGCCAGCTGCTATTATTTTGCCTCTGAAGTAAAAAATGTACAGACTATAGACAGGCTCACTTCCTATATTTCAATTTTATGGCACTTTAACTCTACTGAAATCAAGAGCAGTAACACCACAGTATAACTGGAAAAGTATTATGCTGAAGCAGAGCAATTCTTTAGAACAACATGGCCATTTATGCTAGTATCCTAATATAATAGGTATTTATAACAGAGTGTGTTGAGAAGTAAATTAGTCATACTGTAAATAGCCATCAGGGATATGGAAAGTAATACTTTCTCATGATCTGCTGTATGTGTACAAAAGCAGGTGACTGAAATGATGTAAATATTAAGATGGTATCATTAGCAGGCACTCCTCTGCCCTGGAGGGAGAGCAACAGGAACACTGCCTGAGCACTTCCAGCTTCTGTGTGCTTTAATGAACACCCACGCTGCAAATACACATCCTTTTCAAGTAGCAGTTTTGCTAGTTAACAAGGCAAGAGAGAAGACAAATGCATTGCTGTGTCACTAGGGGTTACAATCAGAAGGTCAAAGTCCAGCTACAGTTAAATTAGTCAGATATGTATTGGGAAACTAGGAGGGCTTCTACAAACAATGTCAATACAAAAGGAAAATCAGAAAAATGTGGGCCCACTGATGAATTGGGTAGACAATCCATTGACAGGAAATACAGAAAAATCTGCTGCTAGACCTCTGAATGTACCACTACAGTTTGGGAAAAAGATTGGCAGTTAACAGTGGGGAAGTAACTGGTTAGAGATTCACCAACAAAACTACCTGTATATATTTAAATAGCTGAAAATGGATGGGGTTCATTCAGGATGTTGAAATAGCTGGCTGATGTGAGACTGTGTGGCCACTGTCCATGAAAAAAAAAAAAAAGCACATGATCAGGGTAAGTCCCCAGCAGACAGAAAATGCTGATGATGAAACGAGTTTAAGAAAGCAAGAAGGAAGACCAAGAGAACAACAGGCTGGCCACAGTTCCTGGACAGGGCAAGGAACATGCTCCTTGGAGTCCTCTTCCAGACATGCGAAGTACACGAAGGTAGTCAAAAAGAGCGAACACAAGCATAGAATGCTCTACTGATCTGATTGCTTCCTATGACAAAATGGCCTGCTCTGTGGATGAGGAAAGAAAGACATACTTTGATTTATTAAGGCTTTTGAAGCTGTGGTGCCCCCTCATAGTCATTTGGGAGCTGAGGAAGTAAGGGCTAGAAGAACAAACTCTTGGGTCATTTGAGAATTGATCAGTCTGTTGGTCCTGAAGAGTGATAGTCAATTTATTTACAACTGTTTCACAGATGGTAATAACCAGAGAAACCCAACATCAACAGTGGGCCGATACTGCTCAGTCTCTTCATCAACTACTTGAGCAATAAGAAAGTCCTTATCAACATTCTGGACAACAGTAAATTACTGTTTGGCTTAACTTCTTCAGAGATTCAGTCCAGAAAGGCCTTGATAAACAGAGCTGGGCCAACTGAAACTTCATGAAGTTCAACAGTAAGTGCAAAGCCTGGTGGCTGGGGCAGACTAACTCCAGAGAACAACTGTCTGGTTGAGTAGCAGCCCTGTTGAAAAGACCTTGGAGTGGACTCCAAATTGAACATGAACTGACAACATGCATACTTCATGAAAAATACAGAGGATATGCTAACCACAGTGAGAGCTTAAAGGAGCTAGGCCTTGTTAGCATGGCAAAGAAGCAGCAAAGGGTAATCTAATAGCAGCCTTCAATTGCTTAAAGAGCAGCTGAAGTGATGACAGGGTCAAACTCTCCTGGGTAGTAGCAGGTGATGCAACAAGTGTCAACCATAACAAACTTGGATAGTTCAGATTAGACAAACATCATTAAACTTCAATAGCAAGGCAGCAGCAGAGAAAGCTGCCCAGAGAGGCAGTGCAATTTCTATTCCTTGAAGTTGTTCAAGACTAAGCTGGACAAAGCCATGGTCCACCAGATAGATTGCTGGCCACAGTTTTCATTTAAGACCTCCTGAAGTCTCTTCCAAGCAAGTTTTCTATGATTCTATGAAGAGAGTATTAACAAGCTTCCCTGCCCAGCCCCCTTGTCAGATATCCCAGCTGCCCAAAGTATAGCAAGTACTGTTAAACAAAGCCATGTCTTTTTAGGCTGCAGAAAGTAACCATGAACATTTTGATTGGAACAAGGTCAGGAAACAACTTACACAAGCATATCTGTGGGAAAATCTGAGAGAAGTGATACTTCCAGCACAATAGCAATGATAAGCAATTGAAGATGGGCTGGAAAAAAAAAAGCTGCGATGACATGCTTCAGTGTTGGCAACAGCTGCTATAAAAGTAGCTGCACTCTTCTTAGCTTCTGCCAGGATTACTCCCTAAGAACACCAAGATTTCTTTACCCTACTTACTTCACAGCAGTGGCTCTACAAATAATTCCAGAAAGTTTTATCTTGCCCTCTTTTTTCCCCAATTTCCAATCAGATGGGCTGGTCCACTTCACTGACACAGTGCGTTTCCCGAACACTGAAACTGACCAGACCTGGAGTTCAAAGTTTATCATGTTACTGCCAAGTAGAAATTCCAACCAAGCTGAAGACAGCCTTAAAATCTCAGCCAAAAGTCTCCAATAAAAGCAGATTAGAAGCTGATTAACAAGATCTATTCAATTAGCTCATTAGTCAAGATCCAATGCCCATCATTACACAGACTGCAAAGCTAATTAAATGGTGTCATGATGGTGGATGAAGAGGTATGCGCAGCCTGAAGTTTTTATTAGATTCTGGTGGCTTGGTACTGGTAGAGATACTACAGAGTCAAAAGCCACATAGAATAAGACAGGGCTACCCTAGGATTAAGTGCTTGGCATTTTCTTTGCAAATAAAATAAAAATCAGGGTTCTCTTCTTCATGAATCTGCCATGGGTCGGACTGGTATGTAATTTATACTTACAATGATTATATTAATCTGATCCAATCTCTACCACATTTAAGACACACTGGTGCACTAAGACATTTGGACATAAAGCCACTATTTACTGGAAGGCTGCTGAGATAAACTGGTTTGGCTTCTCCATCATGGCTAAGGCTGTCCAAAGCTTGAGCAGAGGAAATGTTTCTATGGATTTCTCAACTTGCGAGTCTAGTCTCAAGCAATTTATGCTACTTTAATAGTCAGTCTGGAGAGATGCTAGAGCAGTCCTGTGTATAACAGAATACAACAATAAACTTTTGGAAGGGAAATTAATATGAAGTCAAGAATTTCTCATCCAAAGTTATGAGGAGGTCCTGAATGTGCCCACGCACAAGGGAGATGCACAACACACACATGCATGTTCACGGACTTCATCTACATAGCTCAGAGCAAGGCTGTACTTTCAATCACCTCAAATTGAAATACTATTGCCCAAATGAATTAAGAGAATGTTAGAGAAAAGATCTCATGGGATTAATTTCAATCCCTGGATGAATATGCACACATCAAGCTGATTTCAGCAGAGTGCAAAATTTGCCCCTCAAGAGTTTTTATTTATCTGAAGCCTCCATAGTAAAATTAGTTTCCAGTCCACAATATAATTTTTTCCTACCTACTTTGCTATTGCTACATAGGAAAAGTTCTTTTTCCTGCCAGCAGTATTTGACCTTAAAATGTTGAGTACCTAACACAGAACCCCCTCCCCAAAGCCTCCTACAATTTTGCCCCCCTACGTGTCTTTTATAAATTCAATGTTGGCTGTTGTGTACCTCTGTTCAAAAAAGTAGCTGTAACTACACTTATTTCAACTAAGAATACTTTCAAACTCTTTAAAACAAAGGTAGGAAATGGTAACAGGATTGTAAATAATTAAAATGATTTCTTCTGACACAGAGACAGGAAATCACTGTTTTAGTTTCTAAATCCTGAGTTTAAGAAGCTTCCTTCATAAGGAACATTTGAGAGACATTCATTTGGCTCATTCTAAAGGCTCCTGCATATGATAAACAAACATTAAGTGAAAAACTGAAAATCTACTGAATTGTTGGTTTCTTTTTACACCAAACCTCAGGAAACTGATATTTAGAAACCAGCCTTGATATGATTTACTCTCTTGTAGGCATGCAATAAAAACATACATCCTTTAATTATAGGCTACAATAGTACAACTGAGAAGCTGAAGTCTTAAAGTTTCAGTTCTTAACGTAGGTTTGTGGGTGGGTTTTTTTTGCCTATTCCAGTTAGATCTTGAGGGTCAGATTTTCCAAAAACAAATGCAGGCTCCTCCATCCAAGGAAGGCACACATTCCTGTGCTACTGTATAGAGACATCGATTCTGTTAAGCTCATTTGAACCATGTTAACATCACTTCAAAATTCAAAGTTTATCTACCTGAAACATCTCTGCAGACCACCAGCATCAGTTATACTGTCACTGGCAAGAGGACTCATTTTTATCAAATGTGTAAATACATGGAGAGTTTTAGCTGTTGAGCAGTTATGGTTAGAGCTTCTTACACCACTGCACATTCCAGATAATCTCCAACTGGATAAATCACATTTAATAGTTTGTAATCCTCATTCTGTCTTTAATACCTACTTATATTATTTAAAATATTTTGTTTCCCTGCCTGTATGTCCTTTTGGGAAAACCACCTGTTAAGCGGTGATATTTCTAACAGATCACAATGTGAAGCTTAATACTGACATAAATACTTCTAGCTTCAGAATTACGTGCATTTTCATGACTTACTAAGTTTTTTCTTCCTCCATAAATTACTTTTAAGCTTTTCTAATGATTTCTTTGAGGGAAGCAATACGGATTTACCTTTAACTATGGATGTAGGACACTATTTCCTTCCTTTGATCTGCTCACCTTTTCTGAAGAAATCATTATTCTTTTTTGATATTTATTCTGGGTTTGTATTATTACATTTGTTAGTAAGAAGCCAGTAACAAAGAAGGTCAAGTATCAGAGTTTATGGAAGACACAGCAGCTGAAGCAAGGTTTGTTGTATCTGACTTTCTTAAGACAAGGATGACTGATTGACCTGTTAAGAGCAGATTCTATTTCCAGATACACACACATACACACAAGCTCTCACCATCTTAAGATTTCCACTGGGAGAAAGACAGAAAAAAAAATCAACGTTCCTTCAGCGGACACACGTCAGAGAAAACTAAAAAAGCTGTCAATAAACATTGGTTACTGATTTTTATACCAGAACATGTTTTTCCTCAAATGAACACAACTGTGACAACACTGAAGTTTTACTTTTTTCTCTCCTGTAATAGGTTTTCTCATCTCTGTACCCAGGCCTGCAAAAGGTCAGGCTGCCCTGACAAAGATGGCTCCAGACAGTAACTGGTAACCGCCACACCACCCATCAGATCCCATAAAGGCGCTATCAAACTGCAGCCTTTCCCCAGACTGGGTACTTTGGGCTGTATTTGTGACACAGCTTTCACTCAGCTTCCAAAAGGAGTGCTTCAGAGAAACAAGATTTGCCAGCTTGCAGCTCATCCCACTGCGCCAGGGAGGAAAACAAAAGGAAATACATAAGTCTTGAAAAGCCATTCACCTCCCAAAGCCCCTCTAATGACAGGGAACAGGGAAGGAAACAGATCATTCTCACGCCTGACTCAAACTTAGCTTTAAATAGTAGGATGGCAAAAATGAGAACAATGACATGCTGCTTCACTTGGCGTAGTAGAACAGCTAGAGCAAAAAAGAATTAAGTACTAGAGCACTATATTTAATCTTGCATCAAATCCCACATATTACTGACAATTCTATTCTTTCAGACTCATCCAGTATTTCTCCGTATGTCCATCCCATTAAACTGAACAGACTTCTTGTCTTCTGCATACAGGCCAATGTGCAAGGGGTACAGGTCAAGAGGTTGAAAAGATTTCATTAAAAAAAAATTGACAAGGTATACGGTCTGGAATGTATAAATTCACAAATTACCCCCCACCCCAACAGATCATTTTCAGATCTGAGTATAGCTAGAACTGAGGGTACTTAGCACTTCACCAGAAACCAAATTTGCCTATAAAACTGCTTTTAATTACAGCATTCAGATTCTTCTGAAGAGAGTCCCAATCACTGGATGATTGGTGTGCCAAGCTACCTCCTCCTTCCAGCAGGCACCAGCTGTGCTGCCTCACTGACCTTTCCTAGCAGCTCCCTTCCAAGGAACGAAAAGGCCATATAGAAGCAAAAAGAAACTACCAAAAAAATTATTAAACTATATTTAAAAAAAAAATCACTCTGAAGATTGAATGGCAAATGAAAAGGCTCCCTAACTCCTAGAAATAGTACAGTAACTTTTATCAATTTACACTCAAAAGTCCTATAATTCTTGCTGAAAACTTCCTTCAGAGAAAAATAAGCTCTGAATAAATACTGATATTTTAAGAAGTTCTTGCAGTCATCCCACCAAAGATTAACTCTATCATAATCTAACACTAGCTATTTGAGAAAGCCACACATAAATGCAAGCAGTGCTCTACCTTTCATTACGCATTTGCAGTGAAGCACTATTGCAGCTCAAAACACGTTGTGCTGGAAAGCTGTCCAGATTCATCTTAGGAGTCTGTGCCACCTTGCAAACTTTGCAACATCTTTTGGTTATAAATCCACAACAGATCGTTACTCCCATTACACAACACACAGAATCATAGAATGGTCTGGGTTGGAAAGGACCTCAAAGATCACCTAGTTTCAACCCCTCTGCTGCGTGCAGGGTCGTCAACCACTAGACCAGGCTGCACAGGTATATTAAATGCACGGGTACATTAAATGCACTTTCCTACTGCAGTACATAGCAAGGGAAGAAGTGGTAAAAATCAAGAATCGATCTTTAAATGTCTAAGTAATGGAATGGACAGCTGTTCAGTTTCCTTTTCAGTTGATGAGAGTGAGTGAAAGGCCCCTCTGCATCCTAAGGACCAGAGATTTTCAAAACCCATGGTGATCCCACAGGCCAGCAGAGATTGAATATGGTTTCAAACTGAAAAATTTCCACTTGAATTCCAGCTTTGAACATCTCAATATTTTTATCAGTGAAATGGTGCCTTAATATTTCATTTACAGGATGCTTTTTCAAGATTTAAAGTAGAATTTGTGACTTATGAATGTGAGAAAGGCCACAGTAGAGATTTACATTTGGTTTGGTAAATTTAAGAGCAGTATATACTGCACCTTGCCCAGCTGGCAGTTAAGGGGTCATGAAGGGAAGAGGCAATGTTATGGTTGAGGCAAGCTTGGGAGCCTGCTTTAAGACAAAGGAGCACTGAAGACCACGGGAATTGCAGCAGATATTGTTGTGAAGTACACAGAGAGAAGGTGAAGTAACGCTGAGCAGTAGGTTATGTTATGAACCCACTGGAAACTCAGTTCTGCTCATGGAAAAACTTGTTCTGGATCACGTTGATTGCCCAATCAAGGAAGTATTATATTCATCCTCTTAGGTGTCAGACTTTACCGGCATAACTGTGCATGGAGCCAAAGACTTCATTCATTGTCCCTTTATTCCTGCAAATGTGAATCATCTCAGCCTTTGCATATTCATGCCTGAGCCTGCAATTAACCTGCCAGCCATGTTACTCATTGTTAGAAATTGCTGGGTTCCTTCCTTATTATTTATTTTTGTTCAGGCAACGAGGATACGGTAAATACACAAATTCAAATGGTATTCTACACACTGTTTAGCCTACGCCTGATTACTAAGTGTGTCTCTTATCACACTCAGATACCAAGTCAACATCCTATGACAGCTTATCTGAATCAGATAATAAAGGATGTTTAAGAATTAATTAAAGCTTGGAATCAAATAAAAGGAAAAGTAACATGCAAATCTTTCAACAAGAAGCTTGCCTTACAAAGAATGTCTGTTTACCTAGCAAAATATATGTAAATACTTGCGTCTGAGTATCATATATTAGAAATGAGGTCGCCTTTTCTCCTTGGTCTATCTTTATCAGCACAGCACTAAATGTTCACAATTCTGAAATACTAAGGACTTTGCACTGTAAATCTGAGGTTAGCTGGCACTCTGGCCATGTTTTCAGAGATAGGATTTGGAATCTAATCTTTTCAGCTATAGAAACTTCCAGATAAACTCACAGAGCACCAAGCTGCTCATCTAAAACCAGGGCATATTATTCACCATCTCTTACTTACGTCACTGCTCAATCTCAAGTTTTCATCTCCTTTTTGTCAAGAGAAGATCTCCACATACATTCAGTTCCATGCAGGAGGTTCTTCACTGATAATGTCTCTAAAAGTTATGTGCCTCTATTTGTCTCTTTAAAGAAAATTGCCCAGTTATTCTAAACACCCACACCACAGAATTCCTACAGGCTCGCCAACTGCCTCATTGTGGACTCTCCACGCTATCAAAGTATGATCAATTGCAGTCTTCAAAATGTATTCTGTATTTGGCTTTGATTCTTTTTCAGTTTTGTATTTAACATATTTTGAATTATCAGGGATACTCTCCACCATTCAAGGCACCTGAAGACAGGTAATTTAAAAGTTACAGATAAGGTAACACCATTCTCTTACACCATTAGTGAACACCATGTCTACAGCCCTAACAACACTCTCATAAATGCGATTACTACATACAGTAGAAAGAACTTGAAGAGCTATGTTATATACAGATTAACATGAAGATGTTACAGACTGAAAACAAAGAGCAGCTTCAAACAACTGCACTGCCAGAGGTAAGGAAAAAAAAAAAAAGGCAAAGGGAGGCTCCTCTTGCACCTAAGAAGCTTTGAAGCTAGTAGCGTTACAGGCAGGTCTAGACTAGCATCAAGCCCATAAAGTATACAAAAACCATGTAGGTAAACGTTGTGACTATCAGACCTGAAACAATTACTTCATCGTTGATATGCTCCACTACTTTCAGAATCAAGCTTCCTATTAGAAAATCCTCATGCACAGTGTAAACCAAAAATATAGGAAACGTGACAATGAATTGCAGTTGATTGCCCTGGTTTGGTTACTTCACAACACCTTACACTTCTGATACCTCACAATCAATAGCAATGCCTTGCTTCCTTTTAATAGGCATCAGAGAACAAATTATATACTCAAATGTAAGTAACTGTTGCACAGTGATGGGAACTACAAGTCAATTCACTACAAAAAAATGTTCCCATCACAGCAAAGAAATGTGGGAAACAAAAACCTCGCTCCTGCAGTAAAACTATATGAAGGAGTAAACCAGAATTTGTGTGACTCAGTTTCACTAATTATTTAATATAGATTACCCAAATTTTATATTTAAATTGGGAATGAATCTTTTTTTCCCCACTCTTACTGACCAATAAGAAAAGTACTCAATAGCAACAGGAGATTTGTCATGATCTTGGCACCCTGTGCAAGACAGTCACAGCAGTTAAACAGTTATGGCTTCACATATCCCAAAATACTAAGCAAGAGCAACAGTAAATCATCCCTGAACACACAGTGAAGTTGGGCCAAACAGTTCTGAGCCATTATTGAATCCAGCATGCTCAAGCTGAGGCATCCGCTCAGAGATGGGGAGCCAAGTAACCTGGGGAAAAGAAGACTGAGAGGGGATCTGACAGATGTTTATAAATATCTAAAGGGAGGGGGGAGGCAAATGGATGAGGCCAGGGTCTTCTCAGTGGTGTGTAGCAACAGGACAAGGAGTAATGGCCTAAAACATGAACATAGGAAGTTCCATATTAACATGCGGAAGAACTTCTTTACAGTAAGGGTGACAAAGCATTGGAACAGGCTGCCCAGAGACAGTGTGGAGTCTCTTTCTATGGAGATGTTCAAGACCTGTCTGGATGCCTACCTGTGCAACCTGTTGTAGGGTACCTGCTTTAGCAGGAGGGTTGGACTCAATCCCTTGAGATCCCTTACAACTCCTGCAATTCTGTGATTCTGTGAACTACTCATTTCTTCCTTTTCAATTTTTAAGCACAACTGTACACAATGAAGTAACTTATTCCAACATGCACAACACAGTACGTGAGGAATTCTTATGAAAGTTTTAGTTTTGCATTAACAGCCCCTCCTCACTGAAAATTTTGTTAATACAGAAGTTGATTATACCAGCTTCGTTCTTCAAAGCGTTTGTCTGAACGTGTATAGAATAAGTAGATGTAACAAAAAAAAACTCTCCAGAGCACGCATATAAATATATGTTATTGTATAAAACATTCAGGTCTCATGAATTGAAAGAAAGATATCCAGTTTTAGCAGGTCCCAGAAGATGATCTTCAGAAAGAACCTTTCTATTTTGAAACAGAAAACTCTGCTCTATGCCCTTTCCCATTTGCCAGTGTTACCCACTACATTATCCATCACTTCATTTGGAAAGATGGAGGTAATTTCTGCATCTTTCCCTGTTCAAGCAGTGTTCATGCACTGCTGCTTCTTCATAACATCTCCAGATTGAGCTCCTCTTCAACACAAGATAGAAATTATTCTCCATATCCCATCAGCTCCCATCTCTACAACTCATCTATTCAATAACTGTAGGTCTACCTAGACCACAGGAGCATGGGTGCTACGGCATAAAAATTTCTGCAGTGCCTCAGGATACCCAATGTTTGAACAACCTCAGGCTGGACAATTATGGTAACTTATCCTGATCCTTCATCCCTAAAAGCATTTAAACCCTTGCTATTCATGTTGGCACAGATAAACGTTCTCAGAAATCACTGCAGTTTTGTTATACATCAAGTTACCCAACAACATCAAGCCAAACTAACATTTCCCCCCCCCCCCCAAAAGCAAACTTCAAAAAAAAAAAAAAAAAGAAAGAAAGAAAGAAAGAAAGCCTCAAACTTAATAGCAACCATATTGACTAGACAGCTTGCCTGAGGCATCAGTCACTTGTGGAACACAGGGAACACAGGAGCCATTTCTAAACAGCACCTTAACATGCAAAAATTATTTTTTCCATACTGAGTTTGTGTGTGTATGAGCTGAAATATCAACATATTTAGCTGCATTCTAGAAAGATCTGCAGCTTTTGGCAAATTTCCACAGCAGAAGAGTTATGACTGAAGCCACACTGTACAGTGCACACCCAGATGATTTTGCTGAGCAGAGAGCAAATGAAAGCAAGACGTTTCATAGAAGGGTAATCTTTAAATATGTTCACTTCTCCAGCTGAAGTATTCTACACCACAAAGGATATAGAATAAGAAAGAAAAAGGCTTTCTTGAACAGTAAAATGTTTGTTTGTGCTGTGATTATCTCATGAGGTTCCCAATCCCAGCTTGAATATCACAGGCAGTTTGGCAATTAAAAAATCTGGCTATAAAAGACATGTCTAGTCAAAACATCTGCCAAGTCTCAGAGAAGTTGAAATACCACACCCTCAAAGTTCTGTTTTCAGTGTGAAACACTCAATCATACCTGTTTAAAAACCAAGGTGCAAATCAAGTTTATAACGGGACTGCAAGTGTGCCGTGCTCAACACAATCTTCCTCTCAGTCTTAACTATCTACTCCTGTGTCCCCTGCTAAGACAGAATCAGAAGTAGGAAATGCTAGTAACAGTTGCAACATGTAGGATTCAAATCATATTTTAGTAATATATATCAAAAACAATTTATTTTGGATACAAGTATTCTCTAAGTTGCCCTCCATATTATTTAAAGTCAATGCTTTTCTGCTTTTATAATCTTTCCGTATTTGTTGAAGTAATTCTAGAAATCATTAACTTGGAGCATTTGACTCCTCTGGAGGTAGGAAAAAATGTTTTATCTGATAATTAAATTTCAGTAAACCAAATGTTTTATTATGGAGAACCAACTCTTTTGAAACAATCTGCACATTGGCACTACACAATTACTACTATATATACAATTACTATAATTATAGTTTCTCCCAGTAACAAGTTGGAGGCATATAAATAGAACATACACCCTGATCTGTGTTCCATATTTGTTTTGAAAGCTTTTTTTTTTTTTTTTAATCAAGAAAAAACCCTAAGATGCAGAAGAGCACACATACTGGGAAGCATCAAGGTATTCTGTACTTTTTTCCTCTAAAATAAGGTGCAATTTTCTTTTTTTGTTGCTAGTTCCATCCATCAGATAAGAAACTTTATAGTGCAAACCAAAACACCAGCATTTTGTCACCAACAGTCTTGCAAAATAATGACTAATATACTTCCCCAACCATTCCCTTCACTGCGATCAGATGCTGCCTTCAAAATTTGTCACTAGACTCTACCACTGGTGTCTGAGCAAACACGCTATAGAAGACCTGTGGTATGTCAGCAGCTAAGCACATACTCTATATCAAATCTGCTACCACTCTAACAGTGCTACTTAAGCACCTACCCTTAGATTTTATGGTTATACAGCCTAACACTGCAACATCTACTCACGTGAGCAATATCATTAGTGGGATTGCATGTTACCAACTCCATTTTTCCAGAATAACTTTTCTCATGTTCTGGATAACGTGGGATTTGCTCTATCCCACATGACAGAACACCCACCTTCATTAAATGTCATTATTTATGAGATCGGAGCCATTCTGTTACTACTTTTTGCAGCACGCTCCCTGAAAATTCAGAATTGAGTGCTAGGAAGCACATAAGACTTTCAGCTACCACACCTGTAGATTTCAAAGGACTGTGAAAATGTAGGGCCTCCCTCCAAGCAAACAAACAAAAAAAAAAAAAAAAAAAAAAGGAAAAAAAAAAAGAAAAAACCCACAGTATGGGCTTCAGATCCTTTGAAAGCACATACCAGCTTCCTGCCATGAAAATGATAGGTTTCTTTTGTAACTTCATTTACTCCTCTCTGCTACTGCTCAACTGTTAAAAATATCTCTTGTTGCCCTGCTATTTTTCCATACTCTACTGGCTTTTTCTCCTGCAACAAATATTTTTATCCATTCATGGATACATTTTTTTCATGTTCTTAACTTTCTAACTCCATGTGCTTGTTGCTCATTTTTCCATACCCATAGGTCTGTGCAAGCCTTCTTCCCTTTAAAACTTCCCATAATGCTGGTAAGTAAACAGGAGGCAGGATGTGTAAATGCTTACATGCAAAAGGTATATCCATGAACCAAAATAGATTATCATATTGTTTAACTACTGAAGTGTGAAAATGATTTGGGGCTCAAAAACAGACTTCAAAAAGCGCAGTAAATTCCACTTGGAAAGTGGGCCACACTCATGAAGCTTCTCTGCTTCTTCAGTACTTCTTCTGCTCATTTAATTACATTCCAAACTCCAAATTTTGGCTTGCACATTTGCATATGCTTTGTACTTCAAAGGGTGACTTGCTTATTAGCATAGCCTAGTTCCTATTACTTATATAAATAACTGAGAATAGGAATCACATTGATCCAGCTGCACTTGATTTCCATTCTCCGTACTGGGAGTTCATCAGATTCAGGCTCCCCTGGACATTTTTAATCCGTTTGGTATAATCAATTTTTGATTAATTGCTTCTACAAGGGAAGAAATGTTCTGCATTAGCAGAGGAAGAAATTACTTCCGTTATGGAAGTTCCAAATGCTTGTGGGATCACTGGCACAGAAAAGTTATATTTTTATTTGTTTTGACATCAAAGTGTTAAATACAAAGATCAAGGAGATAATAGTATCTGCTCCGATTTTCAGTTACTTTAGAAAGAAGACTTCAGAGAGAAAGTTACCAAAAAAGTTTACTCCACCTAGCAAAACTTTTCACAAATATAATAGAACAGTTAAAGTAAAACCTATGTAATGAAGGTCAGGTAAAGTGCATACACTCAGCTCCAGCACAGAGCAATACTTGGGGCAGCAAGGCCAAATTTCTGCTGAGTATCATGGCTGCACAAGACATAGCTACCTAAGCAGCTGCTGAAACAGACCTAGTAAGACGGCCTTTAACAAAACACAGTGATGACTTCAGCAGGGCTTTTCTTCCACATCTACTCAGCCTCCAGCCACTCCTTCCTCTGTGCTAGCAAGGAATCTTCCTTCTGAGAAATTAAAGATGTGCTGTTTTCAGAAAGAATCTATTCTAAATGCTTTCTGATAACACCACCACTTCCTGCGATCGACTATAATAGCTCTTTAAAAGGGAAATGCATCTTCTGCAGGATGATCAGAATAGCTCAGGCTAGCAAGTGGGGTAGGAAACAAACTAGAACATTCTCTCCAGGTGACAGGATTAAATTCAGATTCTAGATGTTTCAGTTTTTGTTTCCATGCCCACCCGCCCCCCCCGTAACATGCATTTACATATATTTCAGAAATCCTTCTAGTAACTCTCTTCCCTCCACATAACCTAGGGCCCAGTTAAGGCTCTTTGTCAGCATTCTTAAAGGCTTTCTGGGATTTACCCCCTCCCAAAAACCATGTCTGCGTTAAGCTCAATCAAAATTGGAAGCCCTCTGGCCTTACAGCTATAAGAGACAGGAGTGACCACCGGCCCTTCTTCATTCTAAATGGTGTGAAAAACTTATTTCCTGCATAGAGCAGAACTGCCCCACAGCTCAAGGCAGACCATTGCAGTTATCTGCTGATACACTCACTTGTGAAGATAGCAGTCTTCCTTCTTCCAGCTACTTGTTTCAGTACCACTGTGAAAACACTTGGAAAATGGACATCATTTCCATTTAAATATCAGTGAGAAGAGGCATTTAAATACAGCCAGCCATTAGAACTGTCATCCAGTAAAGGCTTATTAAGTACCATTACTCGATGACAGTTCATTGAGGCTGCTCTTCTTTCAAAGGAGAGCTCTAAGGATGCTAGACAGATGTGAACACCCTTCACAAGTGCCATGGACTGTGCTATCTGGTAGAGACGAGCACTTCCTCAGCAAAATTAACTTTCCTCAGTTTATTCTGACCTGCTTTGGCCCCAGAGAGGCCGTTTGGATGAGGCTGATCGAGCCAGCATATCAGGGCACGTTCTCCTCGGTAATGCAAAACAAGAGTTCACACAGAAAGTAAAGCACCTGGCAAAGTCTGGACAAAGCTGGGAGTTTCTTAAAGCGTGCTTTCAACTTTCTTCTTGCCAGACAACAATGTACAATTATTCATTAATTCTAATACCACAGTACCTAGTTTGTATACATCATATTTCCCATGTTAAAGCAAGAACAAAGAAGAAATTCCAGTTTCTTCATAGCTTCTACTGAGCGTGCAATCACCACCAGCATTACTATGGAAATGAATAACACATCCTTTTGGAAATTCATTGACAAGGATCTCTTTGAACTGATCTCTACATTCAAGATGTAATGGCAATACGCCCAACATCTTGGTGTGCTAAGCCAGTAAACAAGCTTGTCATTCTTGCATTTTCTTCTGTACAATGCTCCCCTGTGCCCTGGCTTAAAAATGATTTATTACTAATCAACTTACAAGACCTAGCAAGGAAGAAAAAGGAATAAACTTCAAGCGTTCAGAAATTAGCATATATTTTGCTTGACTAGCACTACCTGTTCTGTTAGCTTTTTTTCTCTGTTAAAACCTACTGTAAGATATGTCTGATCTATTCTTGCCATTAAAACAAAGCAAAGCAAACAACTCTTGTGTTTTGAAGTGTAATGCAATGATTTTTTTTTTTTTTTAAACATCATTCCCCAGCATTTCTGAGCCCTAGTTTGACTTGCTAGGCTTTTCTTCCTTCCTTCAGTTTTTACATATGTCAAATACTGCCTTCAGCATATATGCATGCCTGGTGCTCTGAGAGGTGAAATGATCTTTAAACATATGGGAAAAATGACATGTTAAAGACAACAAATGACTAACAACCTAAACACAACAACTACTGGAAGTAGTGGAAACTGCTTTTATAAACAAGAATGTGCTGTATTCACTATGTACTTACTTCATCTATCTCTCAGTATATTTTTGCCATTTCTGGATTGTTCTTCAGCCGGTTTGCTGCTAACAGCAGCGTGTGAAAGCGACCACAAACTCAAATTACTCTTAAAATATCTGAACTATTATCAGAACATTTCCTACACTCTAATTTAGTCATCACTGCCTGTTAGTTAACTTCTGATTTATTAAGTATGTGTTTACAAAAAGATTCACTCCACTGAAAATTCCCATTAAAAATTTAATCTGTCAAAATGAGTAATGTAGAAATAGTGATACAGCGCAATGTGATAGAAAGCACAAGACAGCAAAGCAGCAAGATCCCAGGCCACAGCAAGCGAAGATCTGCTCAAACACAACAGCAGCAGGCACAGAAATAAAGGAGAGTGCTTACCTTCAGAAGGCCTGTAAGATCCTGAGGCAGGTAGGGGTCTCCAGATGAGATACCCTGGCCTCCCCTGACAACCCTTAGATGAGATCTGGGAAGGGGTGGATCCTGGCTCCAGCCCTTCCAGTCACCCAAGTGCACTGCTTGCACCTGAGCTCCCCTGGGTTGGCCCTGCCTTCCCACCAGGTGCTCAATCACCGATTCGAGCACTGACTTAGCATTTCCACTACATACTCATAAAAAATATCAAGGGAAAGACTGTGTTCAGCTGTGTTTTGAAGAGAAATGCAGAACAGATGTTATTATTACAATGTCAGGTGCACAAAGTTCTTTTAATGGAGTTAAGTGGAGTCAATGTCACAAAAAAATTATATATCCTGGATCAAGCATTCCAGAAAACACTGCATTGTCTAAAAAGACAAAGCCAGCTTCTCTCCCTCAAATTAACAATCCAGAAATCAGAAGTATTTACAGATGCATATATATCACATATAACATCAGAATATTATGTAATTTTTAATATATAATTTTAAATTCACAGACTACCTTTTTAACCCTTTTGTCTTGAGATGCCCTATTTATGTCTCTAGATTAACAAAACTGAGGCTGGTCTTTTAACTTCTCCTGCAGTTCCACCATTCGTTTCTTTCATACGGTGATTACTTTCATCTGCTTCTACAACTTCGCAAAATAGGCATTTTGATACAGACCTCTCATCTTATGCAATTCAGTTAAAACATTGTATATGCAAAACACTTTAGCAGTCTTCACTGAAACTTAGGTGAAAAATATGATTACCTACCAGCATTGCTGGTGAAATGGCACTGGGCAAATAGAAGAAGTGTTCTCGGGCCAAACAGCCAGTGCTCATCCTCCTTTTGTCATAGGAGCCTTTGGCTAAATATACATGCAGACATTTATCCACTCTTCAAACACTTCCTCTTTAGATCAGCGCTTCACTGTACACTAGCAAATGTTCCCAGTCACATCCTGTCCCTTTGTGAACTTTACTATCTTTTACCATTTCAAGTCTCTTCCAACCTAAAAAGAGATGAAAGGAGCAACTTCACTTTCAGTAATCAGCCTTTTACCTAGGATCTTATTACTTAAGACCAAATGTAAAATTAAGACGAGATGGGTTCAATAATAAGATAGGTTCAATCTAGTATTACACTTCAACTTAATGCACACTTGGACTTTTTTATGCTAGGTAAAAGTAATATATGTTACTTTTTGAAAGGTAGCCAAAAGCAAGGCCAGGTTGCACAGGACATCAGGTCTGAACGTGGGTCCACAAGCCCACATGGGATACTGACTCTCAGAAACAGGGCTACCAGGATCATTGTAATGCAAGAACAGCATTCCAACTTGCAGCTGGAAACCATGATTCAAATCTGGAAGGAAGGAAAGAGTCCAAAGCAGGCAAGTTTGGGAACTACTGACACAAAAGATAATAGCTTGAACACGAATAAAAGAAGGCCACAAACACTGCAAATATCTCAGCATTTTTAAAAGATACTTCTTGGCAGTTCTGTTTCTAAAAATGACACACAAGGTATGAAAGAAACTCGCTCATAATACGAAATACATTGCATCATGCTAAAGTAACCTCAGTGCAGTTAGAAAATCTTTTGGAGAAATGACCTGATTATGGGAAAGGAATTTAAACACCAGCTTTCTCTTCTATACCACTTTATTTCTAAGAAGAATAAATGCTGGTTATATTTGTGCATCTTAAAGAAAAATTCAGAAATACATTCAAAGAGGTATATATTTCACATCCCAAGAAAAACTCAATTATTACAATGGTGGCATTAAAATGACTTTTTGTTCCCCTCCTTTTTAATTTTTGAATGTTAGGGTAAATAGAAAATTAATCTTACTCTGCTCACAGGAAACTAGTTGCGTCCAACAGCGATCATTTAGGTAAGGGACTAAATTGTTTCCAAGGCAAACTCCTTCCCACTCTACACTCTTCAGCATGACCCCAGCTCCTGGATAACCTCAGACTACGGGACAGGCATAGGCACTGAGCCAAGCTGTTTGAAAAAAGTCACTTTTCAATCAATCACCTATCAATCCCCTTGGCCAGGGCCTTCCATCAGCCCCAACAGCACAGGGAAGCTCTTGAGAGTTGGTTTCCTAAGGGAAACTGCTCTGAAGGCATTTAATCCGGCTACCTTTTAAATAAAGAAAAAACATTATGGACGTATCTCACTGTGAAATGTAAAGTTTGGATACTACTTTTTTATGTTTCTGTTCAGTGCTCAAGCTCTGACCTGTTAAAGGCATTGGCACTGGGATTGTTGCCCTTCCCCTGTGCAATATCTGCTGAGGATTTATTCTGTCAACACTTCTGAGCCAAAGACCTCAGCAGAAGAGAACGTGGCTGAGATTCAGCTGTGGAGGGCTTCTGGAGCAGAAAGTAAATCGTTTTAGAAACATACAAACACTTGATCATACAAAACACATACACTGTGTAGTAGCGCCAAAAAGTGGATTTAATCCTGAAGCTGTTATGATGCCAGAGCTGAAAGACGCTGAATGCTACAGTGCCAATTAGCAAAAACGCTTATGCACAAGCTTTGTATTAAGAACAAGCATCATCCACTGAAGTTTAGGGCAAGTGTGCTGCCTCAAACAAGAAAAACTTGTACTGAATACAATAGGTGTTCTGTCAGTGTAAGGTGGAGAGGAAAGGCTACCCTGAACAAAAATCCAGTATGTGACAGTAATCCCAAACTGAATGACTAATCACATTCACACAAACCTTATTTCCTTGTCCAAAAAAATTTGAATCCACCTTTTAAGGTGTTGTTAGCTTGGTGGCTATAATAAAATTAATACTTCATCCAGAAGATTTCAGGAGATGAGATGTAGAACATTTAATTCTATTACAGTTTTATCAAAAGAAACTCCTTTCATTCAGTTAAGGATCAGAAAGAAAGCACTTCTAATCCAGCGACTCTTCTCTCTAATTTTAGTAATGGAGTCCTAATTTAATTTTAGACACGTAGATAAAAGGATACTCAAAAAATGAGACATATAAGCAAAGGCGTTGTTACAAGCACTATAAACAACTGTATTTTCTCTCATCTGTCTTAAAGCCCTGTGTGAAAACATCTTCACTGAAGCTGGTTTCCTGAAGAGTAGGTAAACCACTTGAAATATGGTAAAGCTCACATAGAGTTACAAACTAATGACACACAGTCAAGCTCATAATTTCAAAGAATGTCAGGAACAATTATTTCATTTATAATAAATCTTTCAAACTGATTATTTGCAAAATAAAAGAAGAGGAAAACTGTAGTGGCATCCATGAGATGAAATCTAGTGCCCATTTTTCTTTTCTACGTGTCCTACATGCAAGAGAACACCTGCACCTGCTGCCGTCCTAACTGAACAGCATGTTTTATGCAAATTGGCTTCCCACATGCACACAAAAGAGAAAAAGCCTGCCAGCAGCTTGGAAGACATTATCCGTCATGAAACAGTAGAAGCAGAGCTGGCTGTGACGATGGTCTCGTGTCTCATGATGTGTTGGTACCAGTCCTACACACAGTGCTGGGTGAGGTGCCAGCGCCCAAGAGCCTGACTCCGCTGAAGCCACGGACACAGCACTCACGCAAGATGCACAATTGCTTTTCTAGTCCAGTGGGCAGGGCAAGCAGAGGGATTATGGTTTGGAAGGTATTCCCAGCCCACCAAATGCTCCTGGGCTTGGAGCCATGTGTGGGAATGTGTGGTTGTCATGCTCTGAAGTATTTGGAGGAAGTGGTGTATTTGTATCTTTTCCATGAGCGTCTGGCAGCATTCATCGTACGTTACTGGACGCATTCCCTTCTGTTCAGCAGTGTCCTACAGAATTTGTAAATGCCCCAAGAAGTGGGGCTTAGAAGAGTTCTCTTTGACTCTTGGCTCTGCACTGTGCAGACCACAGAGTGTCCCTATGCCTCAGTTTTCAATCCATTTGTAATATTATCAGTTTTCCCTGTATGGTCATCACTCTTGCTTCTAAACCACTCATATTCCCAAACCATGCAAATGCGCTACAAAGGTACTAATTACCATTTTCCCGAGGTAATATTTCCTGTTGGTAACTTCAGTTTGCACAAGCACAACTGAGTCAAAACAGCAGCAGCAGTAACAGACATCACTAGCTTACCTCTGAATTTTCAGGCTGCCAATAGTTACTTCCTACATTCATCTCAGATTTTGTACTATATTACAGACAAATGATGCCTCTACTCTAGAGCTAAAATTTCGTAACAGATGACTTACATTCTGCACTTAAACACCCCGTATCATAAAGATACCTAAGCACTCTCAGCACCAAGCCTATTGCTAGCTATGGTAAAACCAGTACCTTGTCAAGAGGAATTCTGTTTCTGACATTAAAATCAAGAAATCCTTTTTTTTTTTTTTTTTTTTTAAATCAAATCTGCCTTCTTGCACAACGTCAATCACTGTCCCTGGAGGCATTCAAGAAACGTGTAGTTGTGGTACTAAGGGACATGGTTTAGTGGGCAATTTTGGTGGTAGGTGGATGGTTGGACTAGGGGAGATTAGAGGTCTTTTCCAACATTAATGATTCTGTGATTCTATAAAAGATTAAGCCAAGAGCAGGAAAACAGAAACTTGACTCCCAAATAAAACAACATCCCAATAATTAAAAACACATTCTGAAAAATAGAACACGGCTCTCAAGTAGTTATGCTCATGGACTTCAGATACATGTATTTCTATACAGATAGTAGTTACTCCACAGTGCTCATACAGAGTAACAAATTTATTCTTAGACGTCATACTGGAATATCCAATCCAAACTGTAACATACACTGCAAAGCAGACCCAAGCACGAATCAAAACTGTGGTTTAGAAAGTCTTCACATTCTTTGGAAAATCAATAAGAGGGAAAAAACCGATGGGTAATACAATTAATTGTTCCTGTGACAATTTTGAGGGGTAAAATCATCTAGTTTTTGTATTTTTCAAATTTGCAGAAAGGAAAAATAGACTTTCAGCTTCCTCTTAAATGCTGCTATTGAATGACTGTACAGTTCTGCTACCCTCAATTTACTCAGGCTTACTCCCTACAGTCAATGGTGCCTAATAACGAAGGACTAATGAGCTTAATTCCCTCTCTCTTTTATGCTTTTAAACAAACAAAAGCCCACGCTTTCTTCCTTCTTTTCAACAGCAGGGCCATGTCAGCAAAAGAAGAGAGCACTGGCAGCACAGGACCAGAGTAAGGGCAGATGAGAGAGTGGCAGATGGAAACCTAATCCTTAGCAACATTCCCCCCCTCAGCCCCTTTCTCCTCCTCAATTTCCAGCCCTCTCCCATTAAGACCTTCTGGAGCTGACAATGTGCCTCCCCATTTCCTCCCCCTATACATACAAGCCTTGGACCTCAAGAAAGCAAGGGACCTGGGGAAGGAAGGTACGGGGAGATGGAGGCAGAGAGACTGCGTAGCTGAACGCCATGATTTCAAGAGAGAAAGGAGAGTGGAGAGAAGGATAGCAAGAGTAGAGCAAGGGAAGGAAGGAAAGGACTGGGGTTTGTGCATTTCTGAGCTGATCAGTAGTGGGATTTCTGGCAGAGAAGAATGTGGGGAGCAAAAATGCACTTAGCAGTAAACTTGGCAAAATTATTTGGGAGCCAGAAGCAACTTTGCATAGAGTTCAAAAACAAATGCTTTGGAATAGATTATAAAGGCTGACTGACAGCAAAACCATCTCCAGCTCCACCAATGAAAACTCTTAATTCAAAACACAGAATAACTTGTTAAACTCAATGCCTTTTCAGAACACCGTAAGCAAGTTGTCAGAATCCTGAAACATACAGCCTTGGGGAGGAAAGGGAATAATTTCTGAAACATCACCGCAAGCCAACATCTCTTCAAACAGCCCTAATTTACACAGACATTTGTTAATGGACATAAGGAATAATAGGAGGGAATAGCCAGAATGCAAGTCCACTCCCACTCTGCAGGCCACAGCTTCACTACGCTGGTGTCTGTCAATACACGGGGACTCATTTTCATATAAAATTGGTGTCATGCTGCAGAATGTAGTCATTCACTTTGAGAACTGCAATTACTGCTTTGCTCACATGCAGCAAGGCACCATCTGGCCTGTTCACAATGCAAACACAATGCAGGAAGAGTGAGAGATGGTGGAAATGGTTTTCCAGTAATACTGAATTCCTCCATAAAAAGCCAGTACACTTGGGTTTCAGTGATGACTCATAGAATCAAGTGCCCTTAAACATAATTTTTGAATGAATCTAATATTCACCTCTTGTTATATATTAGACAATATTTCAGTGACCTGAGGATTCACTTAATATCACAGTCTGTACTTATCTGGAAGCATTTCCAAAATCTCTGGATGAATACATGACTCATATATCCCTAAGGTATATTTAGGTTACAAAAGTACATTCCCATTTTTTTATTCAAAGCAACCTACAGATTATTCAAATAGATAAGGCAATAGTTCTAATATATGCGATCCTTATAGCAACAAACTGCATGACTGGTGAGTGCTTACCATTTTAGCAAATATTAGCATTTAAATACATGTGATCAAGTGCTACTATGTCAGCTATGTGTTCATGAACAGTGGATAACAGCATTTAAAATGAATGGCCCAGGACAGCCACTGAACATATACTGAATTAGGCTCCTCAGACAGATGGCAGTTCCTCCTCTGCCCTTCCCTCCCTCCCTCTTTGGAAATACATTGAGATAAACAGTGATGTGATGGCACAGGCAAAGGTACACTAAGAAGCAATAGTTTGGATACAGACTTTGATGAGTTTTACACTAGAGCTCAGGCACGGATCAAGTAGCTGCTTTGGAAATAACAACCCAAGGTGCCAGCAAAGGTGGCAACTCCAAAAAAGAACTGCTGCTGCCACATTAGCAGAAATCACACAGAATTATTTGTCCCAAAGGTGTTTTCAAAAATAAACTCATACTGAAATCTTGGGGAAGAACAATAGTTTTCCACCCAGAATGCAGAGGGAAATACTACTTGGATTTTGGATTTGTCCCAGATAAAAATGTAGAACTTGGGTACAACGTTCCAGCTTGGGGCCAAAACTGATTGTAATGCTTAGCAGAAAGCAAGTGACAAAGTACTTGGCAAGCTGGCACATTATCATTTTCTTAGAAAGAATTAAACTTGCAAATTTCAGCATAACTTTGCTGTACATGTGAAAAGCAAGACAACAAGGACTACCAGACATAGATGAGTGCTTTATATAAGGAAATCTGTGTTCAAACTCCGATTCATACTTCTCACCCTGAGCCATCTGACACCATTACAAAATCACTCATCACAGCTGTGGAAGAAATAGGTATCTTCTTTTACTGAGTGATGAACCCACTTGCCAAATCACAGGCATGAGGATAAGACCCCAGCTGGTGAAAAGCCTGAGGCTCCAGGGGCGCACATGGAGAGAAGAAAAAGGAGAGGGATCCTGCGGTTCGGATGTGCCAGCCTTTCTTTGTCCACCGAGAAAACCAGTTAATGACTATTAAATCACAGTACATGCCATAGTACTCCAACAGATCTAATTTGATAGGGGAAGGAAGCCAGCATTAAACTGGCTGGGAATGAGTACAAGAAGTAACAGACTGGGGAAATGAATAGGAGATTTAGAAAGATAGCAGAGTGTAAGATGTTGGATATAGCCAGCTAGTCCACCATTGTTCAGATGATGTCTTTGTTATGACAGTAATTTAAGTTTTTGTGTAGAATACAATATACAACAAGGAGCAATAAAAGAATTTCATATCACCCAATTGAATTGTCTTTAACTGGCAGCAGTATAAAAATTAAGCTTGTACAGATTATTTCCACATGAAGGGAAAACATTTCAAGAAATAGTTACACATATTAGAATGTATCTATTATGTTTACAAAGAGACATTGGAGGCTATTAAAGTTATTTTCAGGATGTAAGCACCTAGCTATAAGAAATCCACATTAAAATGTTAAGAAAATACTACTTCTGGAACAATGAAAATACATCTGCTGAATGTCAGTGCATAACAGTGACAGAACAGAGTTGCTCACGTTTTGCGGAAAGAAGGCAACCAGCACCGTACGAGGGATGATTTACAAGTGGGCTCTGTTATGGCCATAAAAGGAGGAGAGGAAATCTGATGGCCAGAAATAGAACCACTGTAAATTAACAGAGGCAAAATAACGGCCGCAGAAGTACACGATAAAGGAAAGGGCGGGTGAAAGATGTGCAAGCAAAAACAAGGCCAAAGAATGGAACAGCAAATTAATATGCAGGGACATAGTGCAATAATACTCTGCAAAAGATGGTGCCAACCACAAACTGACTGCTGAGCCCTGTGAAAACCCAGATGACTGTCTCAGAGTGCTGACCAACTCCCGGTGAGGCCAGGACCAAGTTATTCCATCCTGCTATCTCGGTCTGCAAGTTAGAGGCAACAAAACATACCCACCTCTTAGACAGGGCAACAGGGAACCAAGGGATGTCCTGACAGCTCTTCCAGCACCATCTGCAAAATCCTGGCTCTGCCAAAGTCAGGGGGACTTTTACTCCTGATTTCGATGCAGCCAGGATTTTATCTACGGTAAGCTATAAAAATGTTCGCTATTATTATTTAAAAGGATTTTAAAGCCTTTATACTTTGTGTCAGTTACTTCCCAAATCAAATTTGCTCAGTCAGTAAACCAGGAAACAAAGTGGGGTGTGGAAATCCCACTCCATTCTTCCCATCTTGCCTGTCACTACCTTCAGCAGAGAATCAGTATTTGACCTTAACTGACAGCTTTGCTTTCTGTTACACAGCTCAGACGGATCTTAACATTACCACCAGTATAAAACTTCAAAGAATTCTCTTTGAAAAATACAAATGAAGACTTTCAGACACAAAAAGTTGGCATTTTTGCATTGCAACTTTTCCTAGAATAGTTATCCTTAAATATCTGCCCCAGAAAACTTATCACAGATACATAAAAGAGACAAAAAAAAAATACAAGATCAGCAGGAAATATTTCATGATATAATTATCCCTTATATTAAACATTCTAAAATGCAGAAGAAACCATCAATTCTAGCATTCTGAATCCAAAAGCAAACATGCAGAAAAGACGAAATTACAGACAGAACACAAAGCAGTTTCCTGTATCAAACAGTGCAGCAAAATAACACTCCACTGGCACACTTACTCAGAGGTAAAATCATGCCAACATTATGGCTTTTCCATATGTTGGTTAAGAAGGAAGAAGACAGTGAGAACTTACAGAGTCCTTTGCTGAAAGCAGAGGAAAAAGAAAAAAAAGAAAAGAACTCCTCCAGCTAATATACGCCAAATTCTTTTCGGAATAACTAATACCTCTCTGGAAAATATTACATCATATTTGATTGCATTTGTGAAGTATCAAGTGTTCAGAAATGCACGTGAAAAGAGTAACTAGGAGCTTCAGTGCTCATTGCATCACTCAAATGTATGCTACAAACAGGTATTTATTTTAAAAGCACAGCTTTCCTGCAGGGCAAGGTGTCAGCCCATTCATTAGCATCAGCCACCAGGTTCTGATTTCACCACTACAAACAGTTATGCAGGCCCTTCCCACAGTTACACCCAGATGCTAGCTGTCATATTTCTGTTTTCACAAAATGGCATTGTTATTTGAAGACGCTGCAGCTAAAAGCATGTCTAGACAGAATAATGTGAATTCTACCTCCACTGTGTGAATCAATGTGTTCTCGGCTCTGAAAATGCAGCTAACGACTTTGATGGCAATCACAGCTGCTCACAAAACAGCTGGAGCAAGAAGTGACCACTCAGACACCACTCTGTTGTTTGGTTGGAAGAAGACAATAATGTCTTCCTTTGGATTTGCACTGATGTCCCAGCACAGAGTGGAAAGACCATTGTCCCTGGCCTATAGTGCCAGGTTTCAGAAAAAGACGTAACCCAGCATGCTGCTTTCATTTCATGAACAAACAAAACGTTTCCACTCATGACTCATTTTACAACAGAGGCAGCAATGACTCCAGTACCACTGCCAAGTTCCTCTGGAGTGTTTACAGCCCCCTCAACCTACAAATTTCTCCTGCAGCATCGGCTGCTTCCTAACTTCTCCTGCCAACCTGGTCACTTTGCTCTGTGCTGCAAGGCTGCAGCAGCGATTAAACCCCAAACTCTTCTTATATTCTTTAATGTCCTGACTGATTAAATGCCTTCCATGAGCATAAGCTGTTAGGACCAGCAATCAAATAAGGTAGTGCCTAAACTGGCCCCCAAACTGGTATTACTCAAGCTTAGAGTCATAGAATGGTTTAGGTGGGAAGGGACCTTTAAAGGTCATCTAGACCAACATCAGTGGTTTCAACCTCTCTACTATAGGCAGGGGTACTTCCCTCTAGACCAGGTTGCTCAAAGCCCTGTCCAACCCGGCCTTGAATGGCTCCTGAGAGGGGCTTCAACAACCTCACTGGGCAACCTGTTCCAGTGTCTCACCACCCTCACAGTAAAGAATTTCTAATATCTGGTCTAAATCTACCCTTTTCCAGTTTAAAGCCATTTCCCTTTTTCCTCTTGCTACATGCCCTTACAAGAAGTCCCTCCTCAGCTTTCCTGTAGGCCCCCTTCAGGTACTGGAAAGCCACTATAAGGTCCTCCTGCAGCCTTCTCTTCTCTAGGCTGAAGAGCCCCTAGTCTCTCAGCCTGCCCTCCTTGGAAATGAAGTCTTTCACATCCAGTCTCTTTACCAAATAGGTACAATTTAAAGATACTGCAATTAATGCCAGGGTAAGCCACAAAGAAAAGGAAACATTCGGGCTTGAAGTGAGAGGAAGCTGAAGCTTCTCCATGTTTTAATTAATCAGAAAGTTTGGAAGGCCAGCTACATCCTGGGCTGCATCAAAAGAGGAGCGGTCAGCAGGACAAGGGAGGGGATTGTCCCTCTCTGCTATGCCCTCATGAGGCCCCACCTTGAGTACTGCATCCAGGCCTGGGGCCCCCAGCACAAGGAGGACGCAGAGCTGCTGGACTGGGTCCACAGGAGGGCCACAAGGGTAATCAGAGGGCTGGAGCACCACTCCTATGAAGAACAGCTGAGGGAGCTGGGCTTGTTCAGTTTGGAGAAGAGAAGGCCCCAGAGAGACCTCATTGCAGCCTTTTAGTACTTAGAGGGAGCTTATAAACAGGAGGGAAATCAACTTTTTACACAGGTGGATAGTAACAAGGAACAGTTTTTTAACTAAAAAAGAGGAGATTTAGATTAGATGTCAGAAGGAATTTTTTCACTCAGATGTGAAAAGGTGAGGCACTGGTACACGCTGCACAGAGAAGCTGTGGGTGCCCCATCCCTGGAGGCATTCAAGGGCAGCCTGAGCTCGTGGGTGGCAGCCCTACCCACAGCAGGGGGCTGGAGCTGAATGGCCTTTAAGGTTCCATCCAAACCAAGCCATTCTATGATTCCATAAAAATTCGTTAATATTGATACTATTTCAGCCACAGACATGCTTCAAATTCTAATGAATACTTTTTTCCTTTTTTCTTTTTCTTCCCAGGAAGTATGTGACTGAGCACCATATTTGCTCACTCATACAAACCAGCCTTCACATCTCTTGAAGATTTAGTTTTTATTTAGTATCTATTCCAAGATGACAGTATTGGCTTTTTTTGTAGGCACATAAGGATTACAGTTCTGAACTTGTTGCTCAATTACCATTCAACAGAGAAAACACTGAAGACATTAAATTCCTGTAGGTTTGATGAAATTTCACAGCTGGATAGTAAATCAGCATAGGGGTACAGACAAAAGCTTTGACACCACTGATGAGAGGATCAAGGGGAAAACCCCACCACAGGTAAACACCCACCTGCTCAGCTCACCAGAAAGCAGGCATTTCCTGGCCAGTAAGTGCATGCACAACTATGGGCAACCAACTGGCTTTTGGCCAATAAGGAAACCCTAAAGTACAGAGTACTGCAATAAGGAACTTAGAGAGTTGGGAGGAGGCGGAAGGAACGAGAGAGTGCTGCGGGAAGTCAGGACAGAAGGGAAAACAGGAGCTAGGGGTGTGGAAATTGCAGATAGGGACAGCACCAGGAGCATTACAGGTGGGGTCTGATGCAGGACATAATGAGCTGCTGTGGCAGTGGTTAGTTTAGAGAACTCAGGATAAAGGAAAGAGGATTCACATGCTCCTTCAGTCACAGTAATCCTTATTGTCATACTCCCTCCCCCAGGCTGTCCACCAGCCATTCCTCAGCTGCTGCTAGGACTAAGTGGTCTCAACCCAAACCCAAGCCTGTGCTACCCCAGACAGAAAATGAAGACTGTGGGAATGGCCCCACGCATCACACAGCTGAAACAGCTAATGGAAACAAAACAACTACAGGCCTTTATCCTCATTATCAAGAATATCACACAACATTTAGCCAACCAATTGAGACACGCTGCCACTTCATTCTGATGATGCAATCAGCTCTATGCTGTTGATCCAAGGCCTATGCAGAGACCTGCTGATAGCACTGATGTTCTGCAGAAGCAGAAATGTCTGTCCATATGGAGCCCATTGTAAGAACGAGCCTCTCTTTATGCTCCTGGTTGGATTTCTCACTTATAATATGTTACTGAACATTTGCATGGACCAAATATTCTGAAACACAAAGCCAATTTCATTTTACTGCTCTCCACAGTATTTTTACTGTTTTAGCAAAGAGGATCTAGAAATTTAAGCACAAAGGACATTTACTTCCTGCTAGACTGACTTACATAAAAGTTTGTTTTTCAAACATTTTTTATATTTTTTCAAAAATTTTAAATTGACATCTGAGTTATCTTTGAAATTCTCCACATGGCTATTTGATGTATAATGAGTTGCCTTCCAAGACCAAATGGGCCCAACATGTTTAATGTACACAAAAGATTTTATGGTCTTTATTTTAATCTATTGTGTTATTTGAGACCATCGTGAACTTGAAAATTTAAACTTACAAAGTTATTGAGACAATAAAAAAAATATTTATGGACTATGCTTAAACTAGAAGAATCCATTTCCTAAAAGGACGTGACTCTGGTAACCTCTCCATTTTTAAAATTATATTAGTTTTCGTTGTAAAATATTTCATGTATGAAATAAGTTAAATTAATTCTTCAGAATCTGGAAGATGCAGTTTTAAAATTCCTGTGGTACACTAACCCTTTGTAGGTGTTATTTACCTAGAGTGGACCAAGAGGATGGTTCAGATTAAGAAACAGAAAGCAAAAGGAGTAGAAAGCTCTGAATTCAAGGATTAATAATTAACCAGATGCTAGTAACTGCTGTATTGAATTGGAAAGACAAACCCTCAGCTGCACAGAAACTCAGGGTATCTTTATAGCCCAGGTAGCATGAAATATTGAACCTGAAAATTGGCACTATTTCTCCCAGCAGAAAACTTCTCTTGGAACTCGTCCAAGTTAATACAAGGGGTCACACAACACTGCGGACTGCAGCTCTCTATTTCAAAGGAACAAGAAAAAAAAGACAGAAAAAAAGACTGCATCACAAGGGAAAAAAAAAGACGGCAAACTAGGTCTCTAAAATGCACGTTTGCACAAGTGAGTACACTTCTCCCCTGCCTCTCCCTTTTCATTTTAATAGTTTGCTGTTACAAGGTCTTACTATCTGCTTAATAAGCACATTTCACCTAAATAGCTTTGTAGAATTTCAGCTCACACTCCCAACAAAAGTGTTCCAAAGATGTGCCAATACTGTAAGCACAAACCATGTTATAATTTGCTTTTAGAAAGAGTGTTTCATTATATGGTTGACAATTCAATTTTCATGTTGATGCTGACAGTGGCCTGTTACGAAGTCTACCTAGACACTCAACTTTGGGACTTTGTGGCTTATCATCACTTAGTAATAGGCTCTTACCAGTAACATTTTTGCTTTGCTTCTAATACTGAGTATTATCCTTTCTCATAAAGCTCCCTGCCCTGTATGGTCAGCTAGAATTCAAAAAAATGTCCAAAGGTACTCTGTCAAAACCTCAGAATGCCTCAGATACTAAGGAAGTAGCAAAATTGCTTAACACTAGAAAAGGAGCTTATAAGCAGCAAAGGAGTGACTTTTTACATGGTCTAACAGTGATAGGACAAGGGGAAATGGTTAAACTAATAGGGGGGGAAATTCAGGTTAGATGTTAGGCAGAAATTCTTTACTCAGAGGGCGGTGAGGTCCTGGCACAGGCTCCACAGAGAAGCTGTGGATGCCCCGTCCCTGGAGGTGCACAAGGCCAGACTGGATGGGGCCCTGGGCTGCCTGAGCTGGTAGGTGGCAGCCCTGCCCACAGCTGGGCATTGGAACTCGGTGATCTTTTAAGTCCCCTCCAACCCAAACCATTCTATGATTCTATGAAAACGTGCATGCAGTTAGTATTTCTTCCAGCATGAAAGGCATGGTACAAGCATCAAAAATAAAGGCATAAATTAGAACAGACACACAACTAGGGGCAAGAAGAGGGACTGGAGAGGAGAACTGGACACAAACCCACTCTCCTCTTGGAATGTGAGCTTGTGGTGAGGAAAACAGCACTTTGGAAAGCCTTTGGGTAACAGCTGCATGAAGCGCTTCTCAAGTTAGAGCATGCCAGGGTGCCCTGCCTCCAGACCTCATCGCTTCCACCGATTCCTTTTGCAAGGTCTAAAAATAAATTTCCTTTTAGGTGAAGTTCAACACTGGAAATCTCAAGCATATAAAGAAAGGTTCAGAAAGTCAGCATGGAAAACATTGTATTGGCACAAAGGGAGCTCCCATTTGAAGTTTAAAGAAAAAATTTAACTGAGTGTGTTCCTCACCTGGAACAGGTCAGATCAGGATTAAGGGCTGCTAAAGCAACAGCCTTCAAGTACATATATATGTATGCCAACTCTACCACTATCTTCAAGCAAGCTTCATTATTTTGGTTTAATGAACAATGTGTGCTCAATTTCATCTCATCTGATGTCTTTTGCCTTCTTCTACTTCAATACTTAAAAATAACTAATCCTGCTCAGTTTTTCATTCCCTTGACCAGATGGTCAGACACATGTTACGATGAAACCTCATTACCCTGTAGTTTTTTGAAACTTTAAGAAGTGTGTCCATAAAAAAAAAAACAAGTAAACAAAAAAACAGTGTTTAAGTGTCATAAGCTTGTTTAGACCATATCGGTCCGTACTTAATAAAGGCCCTTCATTAATGCATGCTCACCACTTACTGGATCAGCCACAAATCCAGCTGAGACAAAAACATTTTGGAGAATGCTCTAGATGCTTACAGGTACAAAGTTTGCCTACGTTGGCTCCAAATGAGATTTGTAATCATGCAGGCTGTCATACTAACCTACCTCAATCCCAGTTACAGACCTCAATAACTCCAAACTGAAACATCACTTCCTAAACTTCCTAGCCACAGAAGAAGCTGTGCTATCCCTCAAGCAGCCAAGAGGGCTGAAGAAAGTGAAGTTATGCTTTAAGAAACACTTTCTGCTGGTTTACAACCTGATAAAAACAAATAGAAACCAGATTCTGCATTTAAAATTATTCTTCCTGTCAAAAACTATTATCTCTTCCCTATCTATAATAAACAGACATATGAGCTTACACATTCACACAAGGTTTTTACAGTTTGGACGTTTTTAATGGGTTTGTAACTGTAGGTAGTGTTGATACACATACTAGGAAATTTTGACAGGGCTGATAAAGCCTTTGAAATCTGATTTATAAGTCACTCTGGAGGATATATTAAATCTTGCTAAAAGGAAGCTAAATGGGGAAGCTAAGAGAGTTAAACCTTTACAGGCTGTATGGTAAACAGAGATACGACATTAGAGGCCCAGAGCAAATACATGCTACCTATTAAAAAAAAAAAATCATTTGAGAAAGCAGAAAAGGAAGACAGCAAAGCTGAACAGCAGGGTATGAGGCATTATCAGAAGCAAAAAAAAAAAAAAATGTCCTTCTGAAAGCTGAAGTCACGTCCAAATGAACGAAGTTGACTATTGCAGGGTTAATGAAAAAAATACAGAAAGCCAAAGCAGACTCAAACCACAGCAGAGTACACCAAAAGACAGGCTGAGAAATTACTTGCAGAATACATAAGAACAGCAAACCCTTTTCCATGCCTTAATGCCAGGCCTGCCAGTCCAGCCAATAAACAGTCAAGGTATACAAGGATCACCTGGACATCACAGAAAAAAATAAGTATTTTGAATCTGCATATAGAGAACACCAAACCCAGAGAACCCTCACAACAGAACATTTCTCTATGGGAGGCTGGTTGGATCATCCACTTCACACTGAGCTTCCAGTGGGGTTTACAGAACAAACACATGAACAATAACAACTGGTATAGATCAGGTTATACTTATCAAAGACCCCAAATAAGAAACTCAGGGTTGAAACAGCATTTGACTGTCTCTTAAAATTTCCTCGTTATTAGAGGGCGGGAAGAGGGATGACATTATGTCAGTTTTATAAAAGACTGCAAAAGAAAGCCAAGAAACTCCAAGTAGCCTGATGGCTGCACCGGGAAATTTACAGAAACAATTAAAAAGAACAGTACTACCAGACACATGGATAATACAATATAGTAGGCAAGTCAACAGCTCTTGTAAAAGCTTGGAAATATAGCCTGAAATTTGGTTTGGTTTCATGTAATAACCTCCCTACAAAACTCTTCCTTCTCAGTACTTCAGAAAGCTGGTGCACGTCTGAAGCTGAGCTTCTTGTTCCCTCTTTCAGATCCCTCAAACGAGAGCTGGCATCTCCCATTACACAGACTGCAAGCTCTGATAAATCACAGGGTACAGTAAACTGAGCTGACCACAGAGCTAACCCATAAGATCACATTTCTTCAAGTTTGTTATAACCTGGCGGATAATCAGAAAGAACGCCCTTATTCACAGGCTTATGGAGGTTTAGATGTACAAAAAATTCTGAAGTCATTTCTGATTGACATCAAACAATCAGCCTCAGTATCTGCAAGCAAGATAAATAGATTCATGGTGGAGAAAAAATCTGTTAAAATATGGAAATGCTTTCAGACGTGCATATCACTGATACTTTAGAAAGGTTTTGTCCGCCCACAATGTTTCTCCTTGCAAGGATGGTAGGGGACACATCCAAATTGTTACCTCAGCAGCTGCTATTCCAAATGGTACTCAGCAGCCTCAGAAATGAACAGCATCAACTTCTTCAAGTATGTAGCGATGATTAAATCTGTTCTGAAATGTTTCCTAGGGACGAGTCTGATCATCAAGGATGCGGAAGTTGATAACAGACTAAGGAACTGTTGGAACACAAATGCAGGATTACACTGTTCCAATCACTGATGTCAGCTGGAGCCACTTCACTGCTTTAAGCACAATTCTATCCTAACCCCAAGCCTGAGCGTGGCATGGATGTACAAGTGGAAGGAAAGAGAACACACAAGAAAGGAGAGAAAGACAAAAAGAAATATAACTAAATTGTAGTGGGACAAAGCATGTCCTAAACTACTTTTATAAGTGAATCACAATGGATAAAACAAATTTGTGACACTGTCTTTTAACAAACAAAGTAGGAAACTATAGTAAGGAAAAAAAAAATTGAAATATGTCTCTAATATGGGCAAAAAACTCTGATAAGCTCTAAGGGGATGGCACTGTCTAATGAATTGTGAATATTTATTGGAAAACCTTTTTTGTTGTTTTTCACTCCATGTTGGTTTTAATTCCAGTCCCTGGCAGTAGCTGAGTGGTTTCATTTTTCTGCCCATGTTTTCCCCCAGTTATGAAACAGGCACTTTGTTAAGAATTTACAGAATGACGCAAAAAAGTTGTTGTTTTTTTAATTTTGCTGATTACAAACTCTTAACGATTACATAGGACTAGTACATCCAGTACTCATGAAGTCAATATATTTCTTACACACCATACAGAGCGATGAATTTTCTGTAAAACACACCACTTTCAGACAAATTCGTGCACACTCCTTGCTTCCTAGACACTCTGGAAGCTTTCAATCAATACAGTGCTGCCAGGAGTCAGTGTGCAGTTTTCTAAAGCTGCTTAAGAGGTGAAGCTGAAAGCCTTTTCCTGTAAAAGGAAAGTAAATTACACTACTCAATTACACTTACAATCGTTTTATATTGAGTATTTTTGTCTTTAATTTTTGAGAAGTCTGTTTTGATAAGCTTATTATGCATATTGATAAGACTGATCAATTATTTTAAAATAACTCAAACCAAACCAGATTCCCCCTCATTTTCACCACTTAGGCTACAGCGCTTGCCAATAACTGTGAATAATACAAATTTTAAATTACACCCTTCAGTGAATATATTTATTACTGTCATAACTGCACAAGAGGAAGCAACTGCAATGCCAAGTGATGACACGTACTCATCAAACCAAAAGAGATCAAAGGAAGTTAAACAAATACAAGACAGAAAAGGCTTTCATGAGTCAAAGCCCTCTGCAGCGGCTCTTTGAAGGCAATGTGCCTCCTTCTTAGCTCACAGAATTAACGAAGAAACGGCCAGTGGGGGTGGGGGACAGATTCCAGATATTTTCCTAAATATCTTCTTAAACCTACACATATATGTAATCAATACATGTAATTAGTTACACTGCCAATTCTTCACCCTTCTGACTGTAATTCACACTCACTATGCTTATGCTCCTAGCATTATTCAAGTTATAAAATGTTGGGCCCCGAACTGTCATCTGTTCTACATTTCTACAGTCACCAACCTGTTCGCATGGAAAGGTCATGGTCTCATTATAGGTATATCTCAGCAAAAATGAAAAAGCACTAATTACAGTAGCTTGTTTAACAACATTCAGCAGTGTAGACCTCCAGTCCTGACTGTACTCCTTACATGCATGATAGGAATACTTTGAACTAGAAACAGCCTATTCTGTTAGCAAAGTTTTGCTGACATGATTCAGATTTTCTTCAGGTTATTTTATCCTCTTCTTTGTCTTCTTCATTTAACCACCAAGTGATCAGTTTCAGTGCTAAACAACACCAAACTAAATAAAATAAAAATATTGAAAGTGGCAGATTCAGTTTTAAGCTTCTGATGACAGAAATGCATTTTTGCTCTGAAAAGAGGGAGCAACCAGCTTTCAAGAACAAATCCAGTAAAAAGGCAGAAAGAAAAAACTGGAAGCTTTGTGTTGCCTGACAAATGAGTATAATTAATGCTGTATTTCTACACCTTTCACACAGCTCCTTTCAAGTCAGTGCTCTACATTACTGTAGCTTAACAGAATACTGCTCAGCAATAGCTATTCCAGAATACTTCCATGTCTGAAAGCTTTATTTCATTATAACTCTTAAGACCTTATGTTAAAATAATCTTAATGTGCAAATAAACCCATATATAAACTGTACACATCCACCAAATTTTGTAGCTCCAGCAGAAATCACACAGTATGTTTAGATTTCTTAAGCTTCCAGTGCTCAAAGCTTTACTGTAACATTAATCATTAAAAATAATACCCTTAACCCTTTGTGGTTGCCATTAAACTTTATTTTTTCTTAAGTTTATTTTAGAAATCAACAGCACGAGGCAATTTAATGGGTTTGGGAAGAGATTTTTTTTTTCTTGGAACTTACTGAATCAAGTAATCCATCATTTCCAAAAGGAAATAAAACAATTGCTTGGCAGTGTGATGTAGCACTACCCAACAGCATGCACAACTTCTTCCTTTTGTGTTGGTAACACTTGCTTGAACCGCAGGAAAAAAAAAATATCACTCAAAGTGCAACACAGGAAGCCACCATGGCTATCACACCAGGTTCTGCATTGATGGAAATGCAGCTCTCAGTTCAACACAAATCTTAGCCCTCCCATTCTTGAAAGCACGTTGTATCGCATATGCACCTAGAACGCTACTGTTGCATAGGATGCTTCCTCACTGAGCATCAGCGAGGACCAGTTGTTGGTTCAGCCACAGGAAAAAAAAGGATATTACTTATTTTTTTCCCCACAGTCAATGTGTGATGCTTTCGGATATGCCTTAGACCCCCTCTGTTTGTGTGCTCCCTCAGAAACTCCCAAAATGGCCTGAATCGAATGGCCTAACACCAGCTAACATTTGGTAACACACCATCAGTGCACCTGATGTTTCTCTCTCTCACATGCTGAGATGCACTCATCTGATATCAAGATTTCAAGACTTCCCATACTAAAAACCTACAGATTTCTACCTCTGTTCAGTGCCATGGTCTGGCATAACATTCCATTTTGTAAAGATAATCCAGAAATCTGTACTCTTCTCTCTACACAATCCAAACAAAAACATCCCATTCTCTTGTCTGCATAATTTCATAAATTCTGACCAGTCTGACTTAACTCAGTACTTCTCCAATCCATCAGTTTTATTTCTCAGGGGCTTGTATGTTTAGTGCTGTTGGCAGTGTCACAATGGAAGAGAAGAAAAGATCATGCTTGTTGATGACTGAGTCCATAGCTTTAATCTGTCTCCAAGACCCAAGCGCTCACCCAGGAGCACTGACGTTTTCATCCATGGCAGCCACTCCTATTTAAGTCATCTCTCATTGTTACTGTCTAAACTTGAGCACAATTTTCAACACACACTGATAGATCAGACTCAAATTAGCATGGTCTAAGGAAGCTTAGAATTGAAATTTGTCTTCCCGCTTTGTTAAGACATCAAAGGGCTCAATACTCTCTCTGTAAACAGTTTCATCAACACAGAACAACCTAACTGCATGCTTCAGATCGCAAAATAAAAGAAATACAGAGCTATCACAGCATGATGCCAAAAGCTGTCCATCATCTTGGTTGCCTGGCAGGAGATCAGGAGTTATGGAGAGCATGCTCTCTCATGAAACAGGTACTTATACAAACTATGTATGATTTAAATTTTGTACCTAATCCTTGGAAATTCATCATCAATGAAATGACATGTTCTGCATGTATGATGCAAATGTACCGAATATTAAATATATTACACACCAGCACTTGGAGGAGGGGAAATTTTCTATGTAGTCTATCATAATTTGCCCCATCATAACAGCAGATGCTGCTTTAATGGAAACTACATCAAAATACTCAGAGAAGCAACCACCCAATCCTGCAAGCTGCTGATTTACTAGCAGTGCAGTGGGAACAGAAGGTACCAAGCAGCTTGAAGGGTCAGGACTGAATACCTCGTGCTGATAAAGGGGTTTTCATTTGAAAAACAAAATCTTTTACAAGCAATTAATTCAGTCTTATGACACTTCTATGTACTGCATTAAAAAAAATCCTGGATTTTACACAACTTTTTATTGCAACGTTCAGATTTTTTTTTGTACAGCCCTAAATCTTGGAACCTTATATGAAAACTCTGCTCTAGCTTTTAGAAGTTCATTAATTATTAGCCTTAACACATGAATCAAAAATAATGAAATCTGATCAAACTTCAGCTGGATCATAAATCCAGCTGAGTTGTATGCTCATAAAGCAAAGGAGAGGAAGTAAAAAGCTTTTCACTCAAAAGGAGAGTTTTAGATAGATCTGATTGTTTGACTGACTTTTGTGCACCACGTTAAGAACACTGAAAGGCCTGTACAAGAAAGTTAAGTGACTTTTTCCCTGATATACTCGGAGCTGCCAAAGCAGAAAGAGATGAATGTTCCATGTGCCATTAACTATATGCTGTTCTAAACAGCACCCTGTTATTAAGATTTTCCCATCAGACTTCTTTGCAACATAGGTGTGGATTTGTTTTAAACTCAAAAGACAAAATGTCAGCATACCATATCTCAACCTCCAAATTTCTGCAGTCTTTTAGGAGCTGTTGGCTGTGGCAAGCACAACCTAGAAGTTACAGCATGCTGACTCAGCGGTAACTCTAACTGCTCTATAAGTAAAAATAGCAACAGCAGGTCAGATGGGTAAGTTATCCCCCACAGTGACTATCAATGGATACCTAAAGAAAAAGGATACAGTAGCTATATAGCAATATACCTCATCAGGGCAGTTTCCCAGCCTAAATACAGCTCAGCACCAGTAGACAGAGGTGATACTATTGTGTTTAAAAGCACTGGATGGATCACCTGTAAATTCATCTAAACATCCTATAGGCCCAAATTAGCCACTAGCATCTCTAATTGTTATGTGTCGGAGAGTATCATGGCTTGTATACGCCTTTATGCTAAGCAGTACCTATTCCTGAACTCCCAAGCGATAGCTGAGACGTTTACTATTGATCTACACATGCTCACACATGATATGTAGGAACTACCTGTCACACGTTCAACCTGAGATGACATTCAGCACTCCTCAGGATCCACCCTGAGCAACTTTTCCCAAAGTGAAGCAGGACCAGCCACACCAAGAGGCAGGGTTAAATACATCTCATGCAGCGAGGCAGCACTCGAGCCTTCAATGTCAACTTGATTCCTTGGAAAAGCTGAAAACAGAGGGTTTGCCTGGGCTGCTCAGGACCCCCTCATCTTCTCACTGCTTTGGAGCACACTGCTCTAGTTCATTGGGGAATTAAGAAGGATTCACTAACTGCTTTACACAGTAGAAAAAAATTATGGCACAGATTCCGTGTCTTTTGATGGGAAACTTAATGCTTAAAGAGCTGTTGGACTTCTTTTGCTTTTGATCATGCATAAGCCCTTCAGCACATTGTTGGCACAGTACTATGTTACTGTAAGAACTTCCGCCTGCCTTTGCGATGGCCCTTCCCAGTGCACACACACTGGGTGTGCTTTTCATTTTTCTTTCTTGCCACAAAATGAAACCAAACATTTAACCAATCAATCTGCCACAATAAGACAAATTTTTAGCAATTAAACATCTGCTCTGCAAGCCGAATCTCATTTACAAACTAAGTTCTCCAACTCTAGCATTCAATTTTCTTCTTCGATGAAATAAAAAAGCACAACATCACAAACACACTTCACATTTTTTTAAGCTAAAAGCAATGTTTAAACAGTCAACAAGAAGGTAAGAAGGAAGGAGAGCAACACCACCATGACAAGAACATATGAAGAAATTCAGAAACGCGACTTGACACTGGGTCACTACAGGTGATGTGTGATTCACTGACAACAAGAAAGGGCCCAGCTAGTACCTTCCAGACTGTCGGTAACTATACTCTAACTGAGAAACCTCATCTCGGGAGAATCAGACTGCCTGATAAAGATGTCCTCAGAACAGATGTCTTATTTACTGAAGTAATTGCTTTGTGATGACCTTGATCAATAAAAGCAGAAGCAAAGCAAGGGACACTCACGCGATCTTCTGCATTTTAAAAGCCCTTTAACCTGTTCCTACCTCAACAAATGCATGAGATCACGCTGCCAAGTTTCAACATTCACTGGCAAGCTTCAAAGCCCATCAGTGTTACAAGGGCGTTATTGCAGCGTCGGTTTCCTCGTACCAAGACTACACTCATCCTCAGCCCCAGGATTTGGACTATTGCTGAGTAGAACAGGATGATGATGAAACTGTTATTGCTGAACTGTGCGTGATTCATAGTTTGTAATAACTGCCTTCAAATATAAAATTCAAACACATTCTCATAATCAAAGGTCAGAAAAAGACAGCAAGAATGGGTTATTAGGCATAGCAGTTAAAAGTATACATTTACACTAGCTACTGTGCATAATTCTTAGACAAACTGTGACTACACCTGTGAAGAATGCGATACACGGGACTACTGATTTATATCCTCTTGTATAAACCCTGGTACATTTCCCTGCAACAAAAGCTTCTTCATGCAATATTAATGTGCCATTCCTTAACACACACTTCTCCAAATATTTAATCTCCCAAGTATCTCTTCCTTTTGTGGGAGAGAAGAGCAAGTGACAACAGACTGGTCCTCAGCATGGGAACACCTTCTGCCAGCACTCAGTGAGGCAAATGCTGCCATGGCCGCCCTTTAGCCAAAGGTATGCCTCCCTTGCAGATAAACAAAGTGACACAAAAAAAACGGATTTATTTGTCTAAAACAGTAGGTTAAAAAAAAATCATCTATGCACCGTCGCAGACAAATGATTATAATTTGAAAATAGCTTTGTAAAACATGATGGGCACAGCCATAGAGGAGGACTGTGCATGATCTCAAGTATTTCTTCCTCTCATTGCTCAGCATTTGGCATAGCTAAGCCTTCTTAAAACCATCAAACAGAAGGCAAGGAATAGTCAATTGAACGGGTATCCAAAAAGGTCATCATAATGACAGCATGGAAGACTGTTCCCTTGATCCTGCACATATGCCTCTGAGATGAGCAGATCCGTAAGAAAAATGAGAATTCTGCTTCACTGCATGCAGATATAAGCTAAATGGTGAAGTAGAGATGTATGATACCTGTTTCCAGTACGTTTTATTCTTAGCAATCACAGGCTATAAATTCAGTAGCTAACTGCTGGATCAATTGCTACATCAGAATGGGGGTACTTTGCCATTTTTCCCTTTTGAATTTTCATTATTTTTAATAAGAATGGAGAGTTCTTTACAATCATCAAATACAAAAGACTTCAGCTTTAATTTAGAGCAAGAACACCCTGGCCAGAGGAAGCTCAATATAAGGAACAGGAAAAAAGAAAAAAAACCAACCTCTTATTGACCTTTTAAAAATCAAAAGTAGCACCTTATCAGCACAATGGCAGCATTATTTAAAAGGCTTTTATGTACCACTTTCACTATACTATTTCTATTAGATCACTGAGAATAAACATCTGTTTTCATTTACTAATCTTTTTCCCCAATTAGAATCTCTCTGAATCTGTGTACAATAGTAATTTCATTTCTTCTCACTTGCAAGCATCTTAATTAAAATCAGCTTATGTTGACTTTCATTTTTACAATATATCTGCCTATTTCACATCATAGCACCTTCATGACCCCCAGAGAGTCATGAGCCTTTAATATTTTATTTTGACCTTGTTAAGTTACCGGAACCATCAAAGATTTTTCTTCGTCCCTCACTGAGCCATTTTTTATCATCAAAATGCACAGTATATGTGAAAATACATAGCTGAGAACTATGCTGCTTTTAAACAACATATCTCTGCTCATTTATGAAAAAGCAATTTGTTGCTTTTAAAATCTATAGCAAGAATGAGTTTTCAAGCCATAAACTTCATTATTAATTTAGGATGACTGGTTAAATGGTACATAATCATCTTTTTTCCATGAGCTTCAGGACAGAAACACATTTTTTTCTCTTTTCAATTAAAAAAAAACCACAACACCAAAGACTGATGATCTTAGAAGAAGAATTTGTAACAGTCATCTTCTACATCTGAGTTTACAAAAAAAGAAGGTTTGTAGGGAGAAGCAGTATCTTATTAGAGTAGCTAATTATTAGAGGCAGCCAAAAAGTAAAAATCCTCAGACAAGACATGTAAACCCATCTCAGGTCTGCAGCAGAAAACTAGCCAGTGTGTGTTCAATGTGTTTCAATTCCATCATTTAGACAAATGATAGGGGTGCACACAGCACATTAAGAAGCCTTGGCTTAGATGGGAATGGAAAAGTGCACAGTGATCCCTTCAGCTTTCACAGCTTCTCTAATGCCCACAGATTTACCTTTGGAGCTCGCAGATAACTGAGTATGCTGGCACATTTTTTTATTTTTTTATTTATTTTTTAACATTTCCCTTGTAAAGGCAAAGGTTTTGGCACAGTCTGAGTCCTGTTAGAACAGAAAGCCTGATGGCATGCTGCCCTTTAGCACACTTGCATTTACACTTAGCTTCAGGGTGGACTCCAACATCTCCCTCACCTGATAGACACCCAAGTTATCTCAGCCTCCTGCTCATTACCAGGAGGCAAAAGGCTTTTCAAGCAAAGCTCTTTTTCAGGAGGGCACAAAGTCTTGAAGGCAGCTGGGATTCAAGAAATGTGTACGTGTCACCTGAGGACGTGGCTTAGCAGGCATGGTGGTCATGGGTTGACTGTTGGGCTAGATGACCTTAGTGCCCTTTTCTAACCTCCACAGTTCTATTTCCAGCCACTTCATGTTAGCTTTATGTGGCACAACTGTGCAGAGGTTGAGACTTCTGACACCCATGAGCACAGCTCCATGGAGCCTGGCTGGGAAGCATGCTGGCTGTGTTTTTGCCCCTCAGAAATACACAGCAGACACAACTGCAAGGGTGTGTTCAACCAAGAATGAATTTAAATTTCTGAAAGTGGAGCTCAAAGTTTGTCAGTCATGAACAATCAGTATCTGGCTGCTGGGTAGAGGAAACTGGGGGCAGCTGATGATGAAGTGGGAGAAGTAAATGGTTTGACAGGAAAAGATGAAAAATTTCCAAAATAAAGAAAAATTATATAAAAGTTCAGAATGAATATGTGTCTGTACTAAGACAGGAAGCAGAAGGGAATAGGCCTATCTTAAGGAAAAAGCAGCATGAAGGAAAGCACAGAAACTCACGCAGTCATCTAGAGGATAGATAACAAGAAAAAATGCCACTTGTGGCTGAATCAGCACTTCATCTGGGAAGAAGAACAAAACTTAGGAGCTTGCAAGGCACAAAGCTAACAGATCGCCTGGGTATTCAGTATAGAAGAGATTATGGGAAAGTTAAATGGAATTCCCAGGGGGAGTAATTATAATTTCAGCACTTCATTTGCTCTGCAGATTTACCTAAGGTCCAAAGAAGAAAATTTAACTGCTTAGCAGATCCATCTTTCTCTCTTTGCATAGCATAGCCTTTTATCTCTCAGCCACATTCAAACACAACTGTTTACAGTCAACGAGTAGCTTACGTTCTGCCTCCAAAAGCGGAGAGTTGTGTAGAAATGCTGTACAAATGTCCCTGCTCACTCCTGTAGATTTTGCAGTCCCTAAGTGCAAAGCTGACTGAACAAAATCCGTCAGACTCAGATCACATGGGGCCCAAGACAAGAACCTAGCACTGCTGAACCTGTGATTAGCATCCCCACAGTAGCTGTTGGAGCCAGCACTAAAGACACCAACTCTGAAGAAGGGACAGGTCCTTGAGCTGTGAAAGCAGAGAAGCAACGGACGGTTAAGCACTAATCCCTGCACTAGCATTAGTTTATACCTCATAGCTCTCCATGTGTGTCAGCACCCTATCTGTACAGGGACAATGCCTGCCATGTCACTGCACAGACTGCTCTAGGACACAGCTAACTTCTGGTCTTTCACAGGCACAAGTTGAAGTGAAGGCTATAATTCCCACTGCACCTTTACAGATTGTAAGTGGGCTGGCAAAATATCTACACCGTGAAATCCCTGGGCAGCTTTCTCACATGAAATATTTTTGCATTGTTTAGCATTTTTTTTTTTTTTTAACATCCTCACTGACATGAATAGGCAGGAATCAAAACAGAATTGCTATGAGGCAAATGGTCACTTGCAGGAACAAAATCTGAGGCTTCAGAAGTATCATTAATGAACTGGCTTCTTCCCCCTCTCAGCCTCAGTATGACTACTTTGTTCCTACAACACAGCTGTGCTCACCACTACAATGAATACGTGCCTAAGGAGAACTGTCTATTTTAACAAAGGTATGTAAGAGATGAGAATTTTCATTCACATTTTTAAAGGGGTGACTTCTTCCATCTGCCACTCAAACATTAATTTCTCCTACTATCACTCAGTCAGTAAACCGTTTTACTCCTTAAAAGGCAGATTCTGGCTAACCCTTGCCTTTCCATACGCACAGTACAGGCCAACCAAAATTTTGATCTGAGCAGAGAGAACCTGAAAATACTCAGCACCACGCTGCACTTAAATGACTGGAATCTGGCTGTCAACCAGCTCAACGTGTATTTCTGCACTTCCCCCAGCTACTACCACAACAAATTCCCAAAAGAAATTAGAGAAAACTCATTAAGTATAACATCATAGCGCTCAAAACTAACCATATATTTGGGTGTTACATACACTACTCTCTGGACATCTGTTGTTACCTCAAAAAAAGAGTAAACCCTGACAATGGTTTCAAATTTGAATTATGTACTCTCAAGAACAATTCTGTTTCTTCTCAGAATGCTTGCAAATGAATGTACCGTCAAAACAACAAACAACAACAAACCCACATTCTCCTGAAGCTAAAAATTCATTTACAAATAGGATAGTTCACAGTAACATAGAATCATTAAGGTTGGAAAAGACCACTAAGATCATCTAGTCCAGCCACCAACCCCACCACTATGCCCACTAACAGTGTCCCTTCAGTGCCATGTCTACCCTTGAACATCTCCACAGATGGAGACTCTAAGTTGTCTGTAGATTACTGCAAGACCTAGAGGTATTGTATGAACAATGCTTTAATTTGACTTCAGAAGTTCTGTATGAGATGGACACTGCTCCGAGAGATAGACAAATGATCCATCAGCACTTCATGCAGCTCGACAAGGCCAAGCATCAAGTCAGTGGCGGAGTGGACTCCTGTAGCCTGGTGTTCTGCTATCAGCCACGAACTTTGCTTCTATTAGTAAAATGCAGTGTGATTTTATAACCTTCCCTTTTCTGCTGAGTAGAAATAATTATGTCATTTGGAAGTCTTCATACTGCTAAATTAAACATACACATAAATTCTAGCAAATTAAATTTAAAAGCAAGACTGTTTGGTTAGATTATGTAAAAAAGTATGCTCTAAGACTTGCTGAGTTCTGAGAACTGAAACCGCAGACAGCCAAAATACAGCTGCACACATTCAGATATGGTGTGTTTGCTAATATTGGAAACTTCAGCATGCTGCAGCAAATTTAACTTCTGATTATTATGTGCATAGAAAAAAAAAAACAGACAACACACTGCAGAAAACATAAAGCACTTCAAGGTTGTAAAGTACGAAAGTGACAGGCACTCTGTTGTTTTATGAAGCACTCGATGATATTTATTAGTTTTATCACTGTGGCATCTAACAGCCCCAAGTGTGGGCCAAGGCCTCGCAAAAAATACAGAAAAAGCTAGACCACAAAGTGCTGAAGGCTGCAACAAAGGGCTCCATACAAAGCACAGCACTGGCAACTGCCAACCTAACTTACAAGGGTGCGCACCTGAAGCGCAGAGCCCAGCTCCCAGGCTGGATGTTAAGTATGGAGCAGGAGTCATCTACTGAAGGAGAGACCACCTGGAACCCCCCATATCAAATGTAAAACCAAGGATGTGTTCAAATTCCCACTGCTATCTGCAGTTCAGGCATTTGAACCTGGACTGCAAGGGTTCAGTGTGGGAGATGGATCCCGGAGTCCACAGCTAGAGGGATTTGTGATGGTGATGGGTCAGTGGTTGGACCAGATGATCTTTCCCCAACCTTAATGATTCTATGGCTGGAATGGGATGTAGGGAAGACCTGCATTCATAGAGCAAGGACTCCAATGAGCAAGGAGGTGCACGGGAACATGATCCTTAACTGGTAGCCTGTTGAGTTGGGTTGACTCTTGTTTTCATTCCAGTCCTGCAACTCTTGCATCATGAACATGATGAACACAACACAATTTCTCATGCTACTTCTTTTAGGTGCTTTCTAGTTAAGGCAATCAGGGCTTGCGGTGTTTGTGATTTCTATTAAAAGGATTGGAATAAATACTTGCTTTAAGCAGCCAGTTCTTTCTTTGGATCTGGCAGTAAGTGGCTCATCCTGGAACACGCACACATGCAGTAAGTTGTGTAAGCCATACACCATCTTTATAAGAAATAGTCGTTCACTGCCTGTTACATTTACATGGTTTTTTTTCTGTGGTTGTATTGATAGTCAAAGGAGCTCATCGGCTTTTCACAGCACATATTGCTGCGCTTCAAACGAGCTCTTACAAATTCTCAGTCTGGCACCTCCAATAAAACACTGAGTCACAAGTCCTTTGAACCCCAAAGTTGTTCATCCTTCTATTTACTTCCTCAGCCCGGTATGCGCCAGGATACCACTCTTTGCCAATTTCTTTGGTCTACTATCACTTAAGTATTAAAATAACCCAACGAGAGAAGAAGCAGACGACAGTACTATTGTATCACCGCTTTCAGTTTCGGGCTGCCTCGCTCACGAACGCAACTTTTCTCTTTTCCCGCGGCCCCGCAGCGCCGGGGGGAGGACAGCCGCACAACAGCCCCAGAGCACGGGTCGCATCGGGAGCAGCGACCGCCCACGCGATGCCGGTGGGAGCCGCGGGGTTCGCCCCGTGCCCGCCCGGGGGCGGCTGCTCCCACTGCGGGAACACTGAAAGGGGCTCCTCAGCCCCGCACAAAGGCAGCGCGGAGGCGAGCCCGACCCCGGGCATAGGGGGCACCGCGCCCGGCAGGCGGGACGGCGAGGCGCTACGGACAGGTAGCTCTCCGCTAAAAATGGAGGGAAGGGAGAAATTCCGGGAGAAACTTACCGGAGGAAACCGACGAGCCGGACAGACTGGAGTTGCTGGATGCTGCCATGGTCCCTCCTCCTCACCCCTTAGCTGCGAGCCCCGCGTCGCCTCCCGCTGCTGTCCGGCTGCCGCCAGCCCATGGCCAAGTGCCGGAGCCGCGCAGCGCCCAGCCGCCGCCGCAGCCCGCGCACGGTTTCCTCCTGCGCCTACGGGGAGCGGGGCTCCGGCACCGCAGAGCTGCCGGCCGCGCCGCGGGGCCGGGCAAAGCCGCTTGGCGGGTCGGGGAAGGGGCCGCGGCGCTCCCGGAGCCTCTCTCCGCCGGGAGAGCTGGGCTTACCTTGCGGCGGGGACGGGAGAGCCGCCCTGCCCGCGCCTTCCCTCTCCTCCTCCCTTCCCCGCCTCCTGGCGGGCAGCGCTGACAGCCCGGCGGGGGCACCACCGCC